>NC_056734.1:279788813-279988813 GCF_019279795.1 Protopterus annectens | reverse complement strand
GCAAAGCCATGGAATGAATCATCATTGAAATGATCAGCAAGGACAATGATAGCCTATAGACACTGGATCCTTGCCAGTTTTGCTTTGTTAGGGGAAGGTGGTGTATACTTAACCTGGTCAAATTCTTTGAAAAGGTCATCAAGGCAATGGACAAGAGTAAAACTGTGCATACCACGTACCTCAACCTGGCAAAGGCAATCAATACAATACTCCACTCAGGTACTGTTGATAAGCTATCCAAACTAGGCATACACCCCTACATAACTCACTGGATTCCTGGTTGGCTCACTAAGAGGACCAAAAACTCAGAATCAATGAGACTACCTCCACCAAGAGGCCAGATACCAGCGAAGTACCTCAGGGCTTCATGATGGGTCTGCTCCTATTTGACATTTACTTCTAAGAAGTCAAGCCTAATGTCAAAGACCTTTGGCTCACCAAGTTCTCAGATTACTATAAATTGGGAGCCACCATTGCTTTACCGCCAAGACACCGACATCTTGCAGGAAGGCTTAACACAGACAAATGAATGGTGCCAAAGCCATGGCTTAAAACTTAGTGCCAAGATATGCATTATAATATCCTTTGGAAAACTGTCCACAAAAGTTAATTATTCATCTATAAAACACCCCTAAGAGTCAACCCTGTAGTTAGAGATTTGGGAACATATGTAGACAGTAATTAGGCATTTGACTAACAATTAGCAAAGATAATAGGGAAATCATTCTATGTCATCTAATTGATATGTAAGAGTATCGCAGCCAGGTCTAAGGAAGTTATAGTTCCATTCTACTCAGTACTTATGAGACCAGTCATTAAATACAATGCCCCCTTTGGCATGTACCTAACCAGACACTTACAGTAGTTGGAATAACTACAAAGGTTTTTCACCAGGAGAAGTCAGGGCATGAACACACTGTCCTACACAGATCACCTAAATTCCCTATCCTTGTACTCAGTCTCTTACAGACTACTGAGAGGCAATCTATGCCTGATTTATGTGGTATCCTCTGATCCATCCCTGATGGATCTTCTGAAATTCACAAAACAAACAGCACCAGAAACACCAGATCCAAAGATTTGAACGTCACTTGTGACACCAATAGAACATGCTAGAGAAACAGATATCGGTCTCAGAGGATCCCAGTGTTGAAAAGCAGAGTTCATCCCTGACCCTACTCAAGCAGAACCTAGATTATTGGATGGGAAATCTCAAATTCTCCCCCAGGCTGGCCCCCATTTCCCTGATGGGTAGAAGCCATCAGTAATATATTACCCAGATTAACAAACCCCCACATAAACCTCAGATACCTCCTTACTAATATACACCCCTCCAAATAGACATCCATGGTACCCAGAAACAAAACTGGGTTGGAGTGCATAGCTAGGCTTATAAAAGCCATAGTGGTCATTAGCCTAGTAACAACCTTTATATTATGGAATAGGAATTGAAGACTGTGTCTGTGTGTTATCTGATGCATGCATTTCAGTGAATGATTGATTGTGTCAATACGTCTGATCGAGTGTGTGTGTGTGTGTGTGTGTGTGTGTGTGTGTGTGTGTGTGTGTGTGTGTGTGTGTGTGTGTGTGTGTGTGTGTGTGTTCATGTGCATGTGTGTGTTTGTGAGTATTTGAGTGAATGTCTTTATAACAGAGTGGGGGGGGGGGGTTGCCTGTTCTAACACAAGGTATGCACCACCAGAGATAATTACCACCACAAAATTATTTTTTCAAGAACAATAAGAGAGTGATTCAGAGACATGTTAGTTACCCAGTAGTAGGGTCAATCTCATTGGAATTAAAGATGCCTCTAAACTGATTTTCCCACAATTGTGTAAATTGATGCGCCTGTTGTAAGCACTTATGTGACTGCAGAACCATCTTCCTGAATTCCAGGGTATATCTTTACCATAGAAACTGAAAAAAAACACTCATCAACCAATGTACCAGTCAAAAGTAATGTTACAGAGACTTCTTTCAAACCCAGACTTTTTCTACGAATGCGACACACTTTCTACAACACACATGAACAGTGTTTTACACAATGCCACCCTATATTTATTGGAGTCACAAATTAAGTTGTTTCACTTTATATCAAGAACAAACCCTTGAACTCAGTGATTTTATTAGGGCAAAGCATGTTCAACCAAGTGGAAGTCACTGAGTATTTGATCATCGCATCCTCGTCTACATACCTCATTTTATTTATGGAACAGATAAAAAACCTCAGCATAAGCAGATTTAAAGCAGAGCTACATAGCTGGTACCAAGACATCTGGAATGTTTGGCAAATGACAAAATGGTTTCCATAAAGATCAGGAATGGGTCACTGAATGATTGTGCTGTACCTGTCAGCCTATAATTTATCGAAGTCACCTGTCATATAAAATGTACAGAGAGTTTTAAAGCAGCAGCTACAATTATGTATAGAGAGGGCTTGATAAGATCTGCTGAAGGCTGAAGGGAAGATTTTTCTATCATACAAACAAAACTGTTTTCCGATAATCATTAGGAAATCAAGCATGATGCCTAATAAATATATAGACGTTTGTAAGACGGGAGGAGAATAAATAAAGGGGGTACATTATATAACGCTATTGGGAGTATTATTGATTTGAAACTTGACTATGTAACTCATATACAAAATAAGACTCATGAACTTTGCTTTGCATGAGAAGGCAATCGTCCATTGAACCTTAATGCACTCCACTGCCACCAACAGTACAGGAATGTCCAGTTCCTAAAACGGTCATCCTGCTGATTCTGAAATGAAAGAAAAATGCATAAACAGCCAGCTTCATGGCAGAGAGGGATGGCAGTATAATGGTGACCTAGATAACCTTAGTTAGATTAGGGGAATTGGCACTGAGGTACTGGTGAAGGACAGACAGGAATGATAGGGCCATGCCTACTCATCTCTGTCAGGGGGACAGGTTGGATGCATGTGATGACGATGCACACTCCATGTAAGATTCTTCAGTGGAGGCCGTGGAATGCTAAGATGTGCTTGTTGTGAGATTGTGTAATCTTTTTAGGTTTATGTCATTGACGAAAGTGTGTAGCATGCCCTGCATCAAATCATACTCATACCCCTAGGATGTCTACAATGCTGTGCCATTAACTAATTTTCTGCAAGGATGACAACACCACTCATTGTATAACTGGCCCTCACTCCTTGGTAAGTGAATGGGAGGATAAAAGAGCTTGTGGGAAGCAAATAGGTCAATAGAGCAGCTGAGGGATGCTAGATGGTCAAGGGACTGCAGAAGTAAAACAAAAATGGGACATAAAAGGCATAAGTAAGATAATGAGTAGGGATGAACATGGGTGAACGTGAGCACTGAGCTTTGCATGATGATGAGAGACATGTGAGCAGACATTACTCTGAAAATGAGAGTTATATACTATGTCAGAAGAGAGATATGAGTTCTGGAAATGACAATGGTTTCTGTGGGTCATTTGATGAGGTGGCAAATGGCTAGAACTCCCGCTGTATGTATGTATGTATGTATGTATGTATGTATGTATGTATATATTTATTTATTTAATATATTGTCTGGTTTATTATATTGTAGATAAAGAACACATCTGCACTTATACTACAGATCAGAGGTGGTGGTGACCTTAAATAGGAGGTTTTATGATACAGGATACAAAAACTAGACAATATATATAACAGCATTAGGTTATAGGTCAAAATGAGTGTAAATACTGCTTGTATAATACTACATGGCTACAATCTCACTAATTGTACTCCTTAGCAGAGTCATTCAGAAAACACAGCAGAGGCCACCCTTATATCACTGAGAAAAGTAATTGATGCTGGTAATGCTACAATATCAACTACATGGTGGAACCAAATTATGATCACTATATAATGATCAATTTATTCATGAACCTAAATTATTGTCAATATGTAACAAACAACATCACTTGCCATTCATAAAGGATGCTCGCAACAACCTGTTCACCAGTCTAGAGGCCATCAAAGGCAAATAGAAGGAGTACTTCCAGAAGCATCTGAATGAAGAAAACCCTACAGAAGCTGTAATGCCCCAAGATCAGCATGTAATTACTGAAGAAGAAGAACCCACCATACAAGAAGTATAAATTGCACTGAGGAAAGAGGAAGTCAGAGACAGCAGCAGACACAGATGAAGTCACAAAAGATAGCATTAATATGTTGGTTGTATTAGGGCATAAGGACTCCTGAGGGTACTCATTATTGTTATGGAGAGAAAGGCACATCTCAGGTGACTGGAAAATAAGCATTCTAGTGCCAGTGTACAAGAACAAAGGGAATATTCACAACTGCAGGCAGCCAGGCAGTACAGAGGTGTGAAGCTCCTGTCACACTACATGAAAGTAACGGAGAAGGTGACTGAGAAATATATTCGCAGAGTAGAAGAAAGAGATATGAGCATTTTGGATTCAAATCAACTCAATGTACAACCTAACCAATGTTTGCATTTAGACATCAGTGGAGAAGTTGGAAATAAGGAAACAGTCCAACAGGTATTCCTAGGCTTGGAAAAAGCATATGACAGGGTCCCATGAAAGTTAATTTGGGCAGTCTTGCAATTGTTCAATATCCCAGAAACCTTGGTAGAATTAATGTAGGCTGTGTACAAGGACCCAGTGACATATGTACAGTGTTTTGACTCACAGAGGAGTTCCCAGTGGGAGTGGGTGTGCATCCGTGTTCAGCTCTGAGCCAACTCCTGTTCATAATGATGATGGATTACATTGCTAAGCAGGATGGAGGAGAAAGGTCAGTAAATCTACTGCTGTATGCAGACAGTGTGATACTTCAAGCAGATTTGAAACAGGAACTTTAGCAAGTGATAGGGAACTGAAATGTAAAACTAAAAGTACAGCTTAAGAAAACAGTGCAAAAAAGAAGTGGTCTTTGTAGTAAATGGGGGAATCAGGAAACTAGTGGATCAGGTTAAATTTTTCAAGTATCCATAAGGCGTGGTTGAGGAGAAGGTAATTAAATAAGCAGATTATATCTAGAATAAGAGGTGCTGCAGCTTATTGCCACTAAGTGTCAGGGGTAGTGTGTGACCGAGGAATGTTAAACAAGGAGTAAGGTAAAATGTACAAAGCAGGGGTGTGACCAGGGCTTCTGTATGGCACATTAATCTGGGCAGAGAAGGGAGAGCAGCTGAGGAAACTTGAGGTAATGGAGATGAAGTGCCTAAGTAGGATGCATACTGTGGCACAGATGAAGAAATGAGACCAACAAAGCAGCAGCCAAAATAGCCCCATTTGCAGAGGTCAAGGAGAACAGACTATGATGCTTCATTCACATGCATAAGAAAACAGAAGATGATTTAATAAAACAATTTGTAAAAGTCAGGAATAAAAGCAAAAGGAGTGAAAAATGTCCAGCCCAAGGATGACAGAAGACATGAAGCAGGCATTCTAGTGCCAGTGTACAAGAACAAAGGGAATGTTCACTTGCCTGTCAGCAGATGCATGTAGGAGAGTGACACTGAATTAAGAGACGTGCCAGCAGCTGACTTGTCACACCAGTCCTTATGAAATGGAAAAAAGAGGAGTTTGTGATAATGATACCATTGTGATGGAAATTAAGTTGACTTTTTTTTATCCAAGAGCACCGAGGTTATGCAAAAAACAAAACATATTTTCTGAGATCGGCATTAGATTATGAAGGTATGCTTTTTTTCCCATTATAAAGGTACACTCAGTCATAAATTAGGTTAGGTGTTAACATACAGGTAATTGTGGTTTTAGTTGAGATGAAGGATATGTCTTACAATAATTTATATGAGGCACTTTCTTTATAAACACTCAACTAGGGAAGAGTTCAAGGATATCTGTTTTTGGAACAGATAACCTTTAAGGATGCATATTTTTGATTGTGTAGGCTTGTAGAGAGCATCTATTTTTAATTAGTCTCATTACATCTGGCAGCCTTAAAACTCATGGAGACAACTAGTTTGTAAAGACAGCAATGGTATTATGGATTAATTTACCTAAAAATGCAGACTTAGTTGGTCTTGTAAAAATTTCAGGAATAAGATAATTTCATGACTTTGACTTTGAAGAAGTTATGCTTCGGTGGGGGTTATACTCAAGCAAATGTACACATTTTCTATCTTTTGTAGTTTTTGTGCAAGCGTTTTGAAACCAGAGGCAACCAGAAGGTGTGAAGGGACAGTTCCAGGTATGCATAAATTCCATTGCATTTATGGACTTGAAAAGGCTAAATAATGACAATATTAGATATGGTAGTTAGAGTGTTATTGTCATCACATGTAGCAGGTGATATATTCAATTCCCATGTAGCTATCCATGCTGCCTTTAGATAAGTGAAATATAAACCTTAGTCATTTTCTTTCTGGTTTCTTTACAAATTAAAAATGGTGAGTCAGTATGATTCCATCAGGCCACTGCAAGTTAAATAACAGATTTAGAACAGAAACAATGTCAAGAAGTAAAATGATCAACAGATATGTTACCAGTGTTATCAGTTTGACATCCCTGATGTGGTGCTGCTTAGTATATGAGAATAGAAAAGTAATAGTGTGTATACTGTGACACATATGGAAATATATGAAGCAATAATATACACAATTTTGACAGGGTCTCTGATCATAGACGGCGTTTTATGCATTCAGCACATAGATGCCAAAGAATTCACCTCAAGAACGAAGAACACAAAATGGAAAGTTATGATCAGCTACACAGTCACAATTCTTTGTAGTGCAGGAAGCCTTATCTGCTCTATGTACTACCAGTTATAGGGAGAAAGAAAGAAAAGAAAAATAAAGAAAGAAAGAAAGGGAAAGTGGAGGAGCATAAAGCAAATTATCAGCTTTAAAAACTGTTAAAGTGTATAGTGAGCACTGTCAAACAGGTGGTCACATACCTTTCAACTTCTTTTGTTAAGAATTCTTAAAAAATTCAAAAACAATGGTAGAGCAAGGCTAAAAATCAATGAGTTTTTAAATATTGTTCTAATTCAGTTAAAAAATAATAGAATGAGGTGTTTGTCATCAACATGCATTTTCTGAATGATAAGAAGTATGAATTTCTAATGTCTGGAATTACTGACTAACAGTAATTCTCTGTAATTTACTAGAATATTAAAAACTTCCCATGCAAAAGGACAAAAATATGAGGCAAAATCAGTGATGAACTACAGAGACTTTGTATTTCTTGATTTGTTTCTGTTGTTTGGAGAGCTCAGGTTATAAGTGTTAAACTTAGTAAACTAAAATCCCTTTCCTGATTGCAGATCTGGATGAGTAGGAGAGAAAGGGATTTATTTTTTGTACCCAGACAAGGATGTAGTTAGTCTTTTTATATGTATTATGTCAGTGTAAACTGAAAGAAATGGAGCTAAGAAAATGCCAAGATATTTAAAGCAGGGAACTTGTTCTAAAGGGGTGTTGTTGTAATCATAGATTGTTAAAGAATGCAAAGATCTTATACATTTCAGTTTTGTTCCATATAGCACACTTTTAGTTTTTGATTAGTTGAATGTAAGTTTTTTCGTCAACTCATTGGGAAAGGCTCTGAAAACCTGACTATAGGTTCTGTTGTAGGAATGAGAGTGACTAGTTAGAACAGTAAAGAACCACATCATCTGTTTATAACAGTATAGAAAGGTGGATAAGGTTTAGATGAAGTTAGCTAATCCACAAACCGAGAACTTACAAGCACTTTCACACTGGAGAGAATAGACAGCCACCAGCAAGCCCTGAGACAGGAGCAACCAGGAACTAGAACTAAAAACTGTGTTTATTATAAAACTGAGCGCTTTTGTTGACTATAACAATGAGACTTCATCAGAATAAAAGTACAAATCATATCTCAACATTTAAATAACCCTCTCCCCATCACGTTTAAAATATACCAGTCACATACAAGCCATTGATTTTAATCAAACTTTGTATGAACGTAATCTAAGCACACCACTTAAACAAATCCCATCATTTAAGCCTGGATACATCCACACATTTAATTTAATTTGCCATCTCAATTCTGCATACTCTAATAGCTCTTCCCATGGTCCACCCCTATTATTTTTTGCATAACATCAAGACCAAAAAATAAAAATTTGTGAGAGGGAAACCAGAGAGATGTTTACAAAGTGCATTTCTATCTTTTTTATGTTTAATATCAGATGAGTGTTCATAAATTCTCTTTATATTTCCTTTTTGTTTTACCCACATAGAATCTTTCACAGTTTTGACACACGGCAAGATATATTATTCCTATAGTGTTACAATTGCAATGGAACTTAGATCTTATCCTAATGCCATTAATCTCAACTCTGTCTTATTCCAATATATTCTTGTATTGGGAGCAAAAACCACAGTTAGAAGTTCCTTTCTTTTTGTTCATATAAACATATGGCAACTCATTGTCCTGCCTCTCATGAAATTTCTTTATAGATTTTCCCTTTCTGTAAACTAGTCTGGGTTCTGTTCCTAAAACTTCCACAATATTGTCAAAGCAAGAAAAAATGTTCCAATTGGAATTTAAAATATTTGATATAGCTGGAATATCTGTTGAAAACTTGATAACAAAACTATCAACATATTTGGAATTGTTACATCGTGTTTGCTGGTTCAAAGTCAGAATATCCCCAGGTTTCAGAAGCAGGACATAAAACCCTCTGTTTCTTTTGTTTTTAACTTCCTTATAAATCTTCATGACCAATTCCATAAGGTAACCCCTAGCCTTAAACATAGATGATAAAATATCACATTCTGTATAAAAAGTATCATCCTCTGAAATCATTTGTGCCAAACAAATGTACTGGCCTTTTACTATTCCCTTCTTTTGAAATTTTAGATGACAACTATGGTAGTGTAACATATTATTAGAATATGGGGTCTTACTAATAATTCTCTGTTCATGAATATCCTAAGTAATTTTTACATCCAGATAATGTATATGTATAGAATTCCAAGTGTGTGTAAACTTCAAAAAACTTGATGTCTTATTCAAATATTGGACAAACCATTCTAGTTTCTCTAACCCTGCTTCCCACACAGTAAATATATCGTCCAGAAACTGGGCATATAAAGACCAAGGTGGTGAAGGAATTTTTTTAAAAATATGCTCCTTTTCCCACTGCAGCATGACTATATTTGCAAAAATAGGGGCACAAGATGCACCCATAGGTACCCTTTTTTTGTAGACAATACTGTCCATTTAAGGAAACAAAATTGTGATGGGGCACAGTTTCTATAACAGTGAATAAAATGTTCATGTCATCATTCTCAAAATCAATGGAACTTACTAAAAATTCATAAAAATACAGCAGTCCTTCCTCGTGGGGTATCACATTAAATGAATTAATAACATCCACTGTAAGAAAGACCATATCATGGGAAAACTTGAATTTTTTGAGTTTACTTAAAATTCCATGAATCTTGACAGAGGTGATCAAAAGACCTGAAACATTTTTTTAGTTTAATATCTATGAATTTTGCCCCACGTATAAGTCTTAGATTTCCCTGCATCCACAATGGGCCTCATGGGAGAGTCCCTGAAGTCCTTGTGGATTTTGGGATACCAAAAATTCAGGGAATAGTGGGATATTTTGCATACAAAAAATAATATTCCCCTTCATTAATTTGTCCTTGTGCTAACATATCATCTAATAAAAATCAATCTGCCTGTAAATGCCATTAATGAAATTCAAGGATACTTCTTCCTAATAGTCTCCATCTAAAACATGGGTACCCATCTTAGTCACGCAATCTGTCTTTGCCATAATGACTACCCCTCCTCCCTTGTCAGGCTTCATCACACAAATGTTTTTGTCCTGACTAAGCTCTTTAAGGAAAGCCCATTCACTACTAGAAAGATTACTCCCAACTTCTAGTGTTGTTAGTTGTAATATTTTCCTGAAGTCAGACAAACACATTTTTTCAAATAGAATTAATACTGGACAAAGGAGGGATTGAACACACTATTTTTAACCATAGTCCTGGGAATTAACTCACTATCAGAATCTTTAAAGTAAAGTTTTAAATTACGTTTCCTCAAAAAATGCTTAAAATCTATGGTCAAATCCTCAATATTTGAGCATAATGTTGGCACAAAGGAAAACACTTTACACAACAAATCTGCTAGTTCACCTCCATATTCCTCATTGGAATAATTGTAAAGGTAATAGTCACCTTGAGTATTGGGAACCACATCCAGTCCTAAGTCCTCTGAGGAAAACTTGTCGAATAAATCAGTGGATCCATTTAAAATATCCTGTTCCCTCGATTGGGTTGCCGATTCTGTGTCGCCCTCAATTGTTGGCTCTGAGCTTTTCCCTGCCACAGTCTCTGGTTATGAATCTGCTCTGAATGCCGAGGGTAAGCTCAATCTAAAGGGAAGTAAAGTTCTTTCAAGGGAAGTGATGTTCTTCTCGGTTGTCTTCCTCATCTGTGTTCCAGTTGGTTGAATTGGTATCATCATGGCCAATTGTGGAAAAACCCTTGGGTAAAGGATAAGCTCATTGCTTTTGGTAATCAGCTTGTCACGATATATTTTTTCTCTGTCTGTAGTTTAATATCAAGTACTATTTTATCTAATTTATAAAAAAATATTTTGATAGGATGTTTTATGTTGGTTGAACAAGAGATCCTTAGTGATGCTAGAGTCAAGTATGGTGTTTCCCTGTATTATCGCATCAGTGGATCTCTGATTAGGTTTAATGAGCACTTCCATGAGTTCAAGGCATTGCCTATTAAATATGTCCAACAATTCACAGTGCATATCTGTACTGGGCTGTAGACCATTTGGAAACTTCCAATATCTCAGCCCTTTGGGAACAATTTTAAGCCTGATGCATTCTTTAACGTAGCCATTTTCTATTTGAAGTTTATGGCACTTTAAAAGCATACTCTCCAACTTGGAAATAGATTGTTGTACAGTTACCAGTTCGCTAACATTTAAGTCATTAAATGTGAATGATGTATTAAGCCACATGGATAGTTCAATATGTTCTGAATTGTTGACAGAAGGCTGATGGTTAGAAGACAATTGTTCAACACTCACTTACTCACTTAGATAAAGTTAGCTAAGTTAGCTAATATAGACTGGGAAAAGCAAAGGGGAAAGCATGGAGCCTAAAACAACACCTTTGGACAGAGGGCAAGAACGGGAGGTAGTGGAGTTGTATTTGGCAAAGTATCATCAATGTGACAGGTAGCTATGGAGCCATAGTATTGCATCTGTGCTAATGCCATGTTCTTTGAGGTCCTCTAAGAGTGTGGTGGACCAAATCAAAGGGCCTAGAAATGTCTATAAAGATAGCTCCAGATATCAATTGTTTATCCATGGCCATGAGAATGTTATCTGTAAGTGACCAGAGGGAAGTAGAGGTGCTCCCTTCTAACCATAAGCCATGCTGTTTCTAAGAGAGGGGGAGGCAATTGCTGATGTAGTCAGTGAGTTTGAGGTAGAACAATGCTGAGAGTTGGTAAGACAGAGGCTGGGAGGGGAGAAAGTGGGAGGAATGCATATTCCTTTTTATCTTATACTTCACCTTCTGAGAAATTATTTTTTTATTATTACTACATGAGTTCTGACTGTTGAGGTAACTGTAAACACTAAATTCTCTAAATTTGTTATGATTTAACTAAAATAGATATTGCATGTTGATTTGTTCTAAAGGAGAAATATTCCTTCTGATTTCTGCTATTTTACACAGAGTTCCTTTTTAATTTGTAATATTGGAACATTCTCTTATGTTGCCCATATGCTAAGGGATACAGTCATCTGGATTTGTTAAATACATTAGGTCATCTTCACATAATGACACTCTATTGCATACCTGCTGATGTCATACATTAACATACTGAATACTTGATTTCATTACTAATGGTCTTAATGAAAGTCAAACAAGAACAAGGAAACATAAAACCATACATCTTTAGTTCAGTGGAAAAGCTGAACATGGCTTGGTGGATATTATAACTCATGCTCTGACTGCTCAACTGTATTAAGAAGTGCCTATAATAAGTGGGTCTATATTAAAAGATCGAAGAGGTATTTCAGCGAACACCTCTTGGTTGACACGTAATGAGTGAATGCACTAAAGTGTGAATGCTCAAAACAGTGTTTTCTTTCCCTGGGAAAGAAACCACTAGCACACACACGCACACACACGCTTTAAAACATAACAATGTGGGGGGCTTTGCCCCCCCACACCCCCCAACCCCCCCTAACTAAATATATCAACTCTGAGATCGCACTACAGTGAGGAAAGGGGCGAGCACATGGGAATGGCCAAGCAATTTCTTTCCCAGGGAAAGAAATCACTGTTTTGAGAGTTCACGCTTTAGTGCATTTGCTCACTACGTGTCGACCAAGAGGTGTTTGCTGAAACACCTCTTCGGTATTTTAATATAGCCCCTAATAAGTTAATTGGAAAGCTAAGATAATGCATGTTGGAGAAAGATCCAGTTAACTCAGAAAAATGATTTTTCAGTTCCTTAACTTAATAGCAGTAAAAGGGTATTGGATCCAATAGGTGATTATAGTAGAAGACTGATATTACCTTATTTTACCTGGCTGCTATACATTCACACCAGTCAACTGATTCTAGTTTGATTACTCAAAGAATCAAACATTTTTAAAAGAATTGCTGCAAGTAGTTTGTCAACTAAGTTTAGAAGTGAAGGGTTCCTGTCTGAAAATAAGTGCAGGGTCTTTTTCTGGGTTTTATATATATATATATATATATATATATATATATATATATATATATATATAATTTCTTTCACTTATTCTTGAGAATAACATATTTTTATTCAATGGGCAATACTATCACCAATTGTTGGGCGTAGCTATGGGCACATCATGTGCCAATAGCTATGCCAACATGGTGATGGCTGAATGGGAATGTCAGTATTTTTTTCTGCATTCTTTGGCTGTAGAACATATTTTGTTCTACAGGTGGTTTGTAAATGATTTATATGTTATGTGGAAGGGCAGTGAGAATGAACTCTTAAGACTTATGTCTGACATGAATCACAGTTGTGGGTTTTTGAGTTTTTCTGGCAAGATTTCATCAAGTGCCATTGAATTTTTAGATGTTAAGATTAGTGTTGATTCTGATGGTTCTATACATACTGATAGATTTGTTAAGGCTTGTCAATGACTGTCCTATCTACATCGAACAAGTATGCATCTGACCTATGTGTTTAACAACTTAGTTAAAGGACAGGTTATGCATAATTCAGGATTGAGGAATAGAGATATGAATTTATGTAGTGAGTTCGACAGGATTTGGAGTGATTTCATTAAGAGAGGTTATTCAGGTGAAACTGTGGATAATTTCACCAGTGAGGTTCAAGGAATGCGTAAAGGGAGGGCTCAACTGTATCTCTCTAAACTCGTAGAGTTTGCTAGTTGTAAAAGTGGAATAAAGGGTGTCCCCTTTAGTTTTGCATTCACTAGGGATCATGGCGAAATTAGAAGGATTATGCAGAAGAATTGGGGGATACTTAGGACCGACAGACAAATTATCGATATAGTCGGTAATAAACCACATTTTGCATTTAAGAATATGAGGAATCTTAAACGGAGATTATGCTACCCAAGAATGAACCCTTATAGTGAAAAGTTGGTATCTATTGAAGGAACATATAGATGTGGGTCCTGTAATTTCTGTGGATACGTCTATGATGGGGTAGAGTTTAAACATCCGGACATAGTACAGGTATTCAGGTTTAAGTGTACAGCAGATTGTAATAGTAGAAATCTTGTATATTTAGCTACATGTAACTGTTGTAGTTCATTGTATGTTGGTAAAACCAACAGGGGACTACATGAATGGATTAGGGATCACCTATATTGTTATCAGAGAGGTCATACATATAGTGCTCTAGCTAAGCACACTACTGAGCTAGGTGAGCCACATAGTTTTAGATTCAGTGTTTTAGAACTTATTTCTGAGGGAGAATGGCTGGGGGATGTTTCTAATAAGACTGAGAATGCAGAACTTAGATGGATCATTAATCTTCGAGCACATCCGGGTAATGGTTTTAATGACCATATTGCTACTACGGCAAGGCTCAGAGACAAGAGACTTAGGAAATAGTTTTTATTTTTATTTTTCTTTTTGTATATATTTTTCCATGGTTTTATATTTATATATTTAGTAATATATACATATATTTTGTATGATTTGTGATAGTGAATTTTACTGATGGTTTTAATAGTGGTATTGTTATTTTTATTATGTTATTGGGAGTTGATTTATTGGTTGATTGGTCCATTTGAATCTAAGAGTGTATATAAGGAGATGATGTCATATCCTTTGGAGGTTTGAAGAAGCAAATGATTTTGTGAAAGCGCTACCCGAATAAAGTATTGTGGACTTACTATCGTTTGTGGAAACTTTTATTCTACATTATCCTGCTTTATAGCTGTATTCTGCAGTTTGGTATTTACTCATTTTTCAGCATTTCATACCTTGGTGTATATATATATATATATAGATATATATATATATATATATATATATATATATATATATATATATAAATACACATATATATATATATATATATATATATATATATATATATATATATATATATATATGTCCACTATGTAATCTCAAAATACTGAAATCCCGAAATTCAGTATTTCGAAATTACATAGCCAAAAACTCAAAGTTCTGAAACCTGCAGAAGCCCGAAATTCAAATCCCGAAGCACGGAGATGTTGAATTTCTGCTTCCGCTGGTGTGGTGTGTGGCTGTATCGGTTGAATTTAGGTAAGTTTGTATGTGTAAATGTGTTGGTTAGGGGCTTTAGTGTGTTTAAGTGTGTGTTGTGACTGTGATGTGTGTGTGAGGGACTTTAAGATGTGTGTGTGTGAGTTTTGTTTGTTTTTCTGTTTGTGCGATCTCAAAGTTAGAATATATAAGTAGGAGGTGTGGGGGGTGTAGGGGGGCTTGCCCCCCTGCTTATCTACAGTGTATATGCATTTATTTGATTGTGGAGGGAGTTTTGTGTTTGCTTATGTATGTACTGTGTGTGTAGCGTAGTTTCGGCATTTTGAATTTCGCGGTTGTGTGTTTTCGGAATTGTGAGTTGTAGTTTCGAAATACTGAATTTCAGGATTTCAGTATTTCAAGATTACATAATGGACCCATAAATATATATATATATATAGTTCCACTTTGAATCATCAAAAGCTTGAAACATCGAAATTCTCATCATCGAGACCAGAACATTGAGTTTCAAACCATCGAAGATTCAAAGGGAATGTAAAAAAAGAAAAACCTCTAAAAACTGTTTTATGCAGGGGGGCTTCGCCCCCTGCACACCCCATGTGGGAGGCTGCGCCCACCACACCTCCCCAACTTTAATATATCAACTCTGAGATCGCACTACAGTGGGGTAAAGGGAAATCTCCGTTTTAGCACTATATGCAGAGCGCTAAACGGGAGATTTCCCATACCCTGTCTGCAGTGCCATCACAGAGATGGCACATTCACAGACACAATGTGCAGGACACCTTGCTGCCCTACAGAAACGCTAGCTTTTTCCCTTTTTTACTTACCTTTTTCTTCCCCTTGACAACATCGATGTTCTAAACACTCGATGATATGGTCTCGACCATATGAATTTCGATGGTTTAGAATTTCGATGTTTTCAATTGGAACTATATATATATATATATATATATATATATATATATATATATATATATATATATGGCAAAAAGTTGTTTTCCTCTATAGAATGCTGATAATAATTTGCAAATGAATGCTTCTTTTACCCATGCAATACTCCAATACGATTGCTACAGATATATTCAGATAATTAAACAAATACTGACAGTTTGAGCACTGATACAAACAAATATGTAATCACTCCGAAAACAGAAATCATGTACCAGACATGGAAAATAAAACAGATATTTATGCCAATAACCTTTGGAAGCACACTCATTCTTCTTTTCTTATTTCAATCTGATGAATAACCAGTGTTGTTTGAATGCTTATTCAGATAAACGTTGGTTGAGTTTCAGTTTCACAGCTGAATACCCTGTCTACTTCAGAGAGTTTTCTGATAGAGAACTGAGCAATATAGTCTAGGATAGAGATAAAATCTTATTCCCAGAAGCAGCACATGCTTATAGGGTGAATGAATGATACAGATACTCTGTGTAGTTAGCTTAGTGGAGTTTGACCATAAATGTATCAGGCAAAGGTACCTTTATGTCTCCATCCAAAGAAGATATAAGGCCATGGTTAATGGATGCTTTAGAGCTGTACTATGAATCCGGTCTCATGGTTGAGTCATTATATGGTTATGTTGTTAACTCAAAATAATTCATCACCTAATTCTCGGTGATTATAGGTCAGTTGCTAATATTGAATCATTCTTAGGAAGGGTATTCATTGTAATAGGAATGACTATAAAAGCATATTTAAACTATGAAGGTAAATAGTAAAAACAGCCCATAGAACATTTTGCTCATAAAGAGTCTGAAAAAGTAAAGCAAATTTTGGGAATGAGGGAGGGAGACTTACAACAAAAAAATGCAGCCAGCTTTTAATAAGTAATGATCCTGCTACATATGTTTCCAGTCTTTCTAATGTACATGATTTGTACTATAAAGCACAGAACCTGACATCAAAGACCCAGAATTTCTTACAGGATTTAGTCGCAATGAATGCACATAGTTTATGTGATGACTTCCTTTTCTGTAATTCCAGTGTTTTATCTTGAGTAAGTTTGTTGCTCAAGAAGTCTAGTTTTAAGTCAAAAGTCGTCTGTGCTATAAAGATAAGTAGTAATGATATTACACAGTTTAGGTCTGCTTTTATCTGAATGTTGTCTGAAATTATGATTACAGTTATGACTGTGTTTCATTGAGAAAAAATGTGCACGTATTATCATGAAGTAATTTAGGTGCTTAATAATGATAAACAGGCATGTTTTTTGGGATACTACATATTTAATATTGCAATATAAACTAAAGTAAATTGCTTCATTAGTTATGCCATTTATTTTCCATTTGCTTGGAGCTAGCATATGACCTATACTGCTCTTATTATCAGCCATTAATAGTAGACCAGTCTAGTGGTGGCCACGGTGCTGCAGCAGTTAGAGTTGTCGCCTCACATCAAGAGGATCTTCGGTTCAATTCTCAGCTGGATCACCTTCTGTGTGGAGTCTGCATGTCTTCCCCATAGTCAAGTGAGCTTTAAAGACATGCAGGTAGGTGCATGCATGTCTGGGTGTGCCTTCTTTGAAGGTTGGGTTCTAGGCTGGCAACTCAACACAGTAAAAACCCACTGCCAATCATAAGTGGAACGATGATCTGCTGTGGTGACCCCTAACTGGGAAAAGCTGAAAGACATTGCTAGTAGTATGCCATTCTAGTCTTACATAATTGAATAGTACCAGAGGATTGTGGGCTAGGACACTATTGCATTATTTTTAAAGTGATGCATACTTGTTCAGGCAGAGAATGTTGGAAGCACCTCAGTATGTTCTCTTGACTTACAAATATAAAACTAGTGCTCAGTTATATGTGTTTAGAAGTTTTGTTTATTAAAATGTAAAAAAATGAGGTCTGAACTTCTGGTGTGTTTTTTTCTACTTTGGATTTATATGTGAAAATTGTGGTTTTATATGTAGTAGTCATGTATGTTTGTTTATTTTCTGACTTATTTATATAATATTGTTTGTGTCATGAAAAGAAAAATTGCCTTATAGTCAATTGAATCATGTTTCTTTTGCATATGTAAATAGAAGCAGGAGCATCATTTCACAGTCAATATAACCTGCCTATTTAATAGCTGCATATAATGTTGGGATATTAATACAAATCTAAAAACTGTGATTATTTTGAAGAAGTGTGACCATAATTATTCATGACAGGCTATGATAATATGTCTAAGCCTCTGGTGATAAGTTATTATTCTGTAAAAAAAAGTTTCCTTATTAAGGGATTAGACAACACATCAAACCAGTCTATTTGACAAAGCTAAATTGAACTATAATAGCATGTTGAACAAATGCCCATAACCTAACCAAAATGCATGACCTTGAACTTGTGGCAGACTATAACATCACTGGCACAGTGATAATCAATATAATATGGGATGCATGAGGCACTTAAGTAATGTATCCGGTTTCTGTCTAGCAATAGTTCCAGTCTAATGGCTATAGCAGAACATTACACTTTGGGTGGTGACATTTTTGTCAGTGGAAAACTGGATTCCATGAAAATAGTACTGAACCTTTACGTCATTTTCCAGCTTTGTTTTAAAATACTAGTGTCATAGATGAGATTACAAATCACTGGACAACCTGAAAACCACTTCTCAGGAGTAAATTTGAGATTAGATCTGTTCTGATCCTGATGAGAGAAAAAAAACAAATAGACACTGATTCTTCACTTTCCTAAAAATTATAGACACTGGGGTGACTGTGTCCTGTTTCTTAGCAGCTAGCTTGAGATTAGTGATACTATTGTGCTGCTGGTGATAGAAGGAACAGAGGGGCATTCATTCCTAGCTGTTTCTGAGTAGGTGGTTTGTGTTGCTTCCACCATTGGTATGGTTGCCAGGTTGGTGGAAACCTCTTTGGTTAAGATTTTGAGCTATTCTGAGCTCTACTGCTCTGAGCTGACCAACAATCTACTTAGAATAACTGTTCAAGAGAAGACTACAACAGACCTCCCAACCAACTGGGGACAAATTTTGACAGTATCAGGGACAAGTCAAGAAAAAAATCAGGGACAATCAGGGACACTTTTAGAATATTAGTGCTATTAACTTGAAACATTGACAGAATCAGAGCATATGAATTAATACACATTTTCTGAAGTAAAAGAAGTTTATAACTCTTAATTATTGTCATTATTCATTAAGTGTAATTCACCACCTTTCCTCCAAATGTTACTAGTTTTAAGAGGGATTAAGAGGGACAGAGTTAAAATTTGAGTCAAAATCAGGGACAGTTGAGAGGTAATTTACACATTTACTGATCCCTGCAACATCTGGGGCATAACTACGGTCTTGTGGCAGCTTTGTTTTAATGCAAGCAGTAACCCAGGTCTGAATGCATTATCTTCTATCACTTGCTTTAAACAGCTTTATTTATGACTGTTATAATATTGCTTTTATCTAGATGCTTTTTATTTAGATGGTTTTGAGATTATGCAGTTTTAGTGTATTTTACAACATTTGTCAAATGCCACATTGTAACTTTAAGAAAACAACTACTGGCCATGTGACTTCACAGTATGGATATGGTTTTATATCTGAAGAAGTCTTTTTACTGTGTAAAGATGAAAGCGCTTATCTGTTTATACCTTATATTAAATTCAGTGTGTCTTTTGTGCCGTCATGGATATTTAAAGTTTGCTTTTTGTTTTTCTTACATGTTTGTGCAGTTTTTGTGTTTGTGATTGCTGCGGGTGGTCCCAGCAATTCACAGTCATTGTTTATTGAAACAGAAGTTGAAGAACTAAACTGATTGGTGGGTAATTTAATGTTACTGGTATAACAATTTTCTCAAGTACTTGATTATTTGCAGTTTCAAAATGTGAGAACACTAATAGGAGAGGTCTAGTTGGAGTCCACCCAATTTTAACACTGTGAGATCAAAAACAACACCGACTCCTGCTACAAATGGAGGTCATGACAATGAAAATGCTAATGTACCACTTGTTTTTCATCATAATAGCAACCATGCAGTACTTAGAATTGAAGAATAGCTTCATAAGAAGATAGACTTTGAAGTTCGTGATACACAGAGTGATAATAGCAGTCTTTTGGAATGGTTGGATGCCTTTGAGCATAGGCTGATAAAAATTCAAAAGCTGCAGTTAAAAAATACATATTTGATGGAGTCCATCAAAATTAATCGAGTTCCAAAATAACTGAGGCTCTGGAAGTATCCCACTGGTCTACTAAACAACTGACTACTGCATAAAGAACTACTTCAAGTTGTTTGATAGGAATGGTTGCGAATTTATGGAACTTATTGTCAAACATAATACTAAATTTATTGAGGAACTGGTAGAAGAGATTGGTTTGCTAGATAGAAAACTTACCGAGGACATTACCTATGAACATTATAAGGTACAGTATTCTCGTATTTTTCACACCACTGATATACAAATAGAAAAATTAAAAGAACGAAAATGAGAAAACTTGAAAGAGATAGACTAGAGTACATGCGTAATAAGGCCTGTCCCATCCCACCCCTTCACAAGAGTGGGGCAGCAACATAGCTCACCATAATTTTCAACAAAATGAAAGGAAACAACACTTTGGTTTTAACAACATGGAGCAATAGCAGCAAGAGCTGATTCTGGGGGACCCCCCTTTGGGTTTTTCTCCTTTATGACCTTCCAAGAGGTTGAAGGGCAAGGAACAAGTCCAGAAGGGATAATGGCCAAAATGACAATTCCCCCACCCCCACAACACTCAGGGTGGAGATGTGCAAACAATGGCTAGAAGAGGCCAAACTGGAAAAGATGAATTGTGCTACAACTGTTTTGGACACTAGGGAACTCGGCCAGATTGTTATTAATTAAGCAGGTGACTTTCATATTTTTAATCTCAGTTCCTGTCCTGTAGTACAAGCACATGTGGACTTATTTTCAAAAGGTTTTACTTTTGTAATGGCTAAGAGGGCAAATCTGGTCCATGTGCTAATAGACTTGAAAATGTTTGTGCATTAATTAAACTTGACTGTCTTATTTGACAGCAACGATGTATAAATTCCAGGTTTAAAACTTTCCAGCATATGTAACCAACCCTTCCATCCCTTGTTAAGTGTGTTTGAAAAACTGTGTTAGTTAGATTTGAGAGCTTGTTTTAATGAGACAACAGATTTTGTAGGTTCTAATATTACAATGAAGAATTAGCTTTGTTTGACTACTTGAAATCCTCTCATATTAGGATCATGAAGCTGGACAAGGGGGGATGGACAATATTGTTTATGCTGACAAGATGTGCAATATTTTGTTTGAAGATACTTATAGACAAGTTTCATGAAATGAGTTAAATATTGCTTATGCCAAAATATATGCAACATTGTATGGCATGTTGACACAAGGAAAGATTACTATTGAAGAATATAATTTTTTATACTTGAAAGACCTCAAGGTATCCACAATTTTTGGGGTATCAAAAATTCATAAAGGCAAGGAAAATCCACCAATGTATCCCATTGTGGACATTGGATTTTCTATCACTTCCCCTTTGACAAAATACTTGGATTTTCATTGTAAAGGCATAGTGCAAAATGTTCAGCGTGTGTGTGTGTGTGTGTGTGTGTGTGTGTGTGTGTGTGTGTGTGTGTGTGTGTGTGTGTGTATGTGTGTGTGTGTGTGTGTGTGTGTGTGTGTGTGTGTGTGTGTGTGTGTGTGTGTGTGTGTGTGTGTGAGAGAGAGAGTGTAGTGTGGGTGTGTGTGTATGTGTAAGGACTCTTGGGATTTTTGAGCAAGTGTAATAATGTTTAGTTCAATAATTGCCATGTGGCATTGATATGAAAGAGAAGTACAGTGTGATTCCCACAGCATCAGGGTCCAATGGTTTATAGAATTTCTTTGTTACAATAGTGCTTTACCCCATGATAGGATTAACCTGCTGGTTTGGCTTATAGAATTGGTACTACAGAATAATGACATCTATTTTGAAAATCAATTTTTTCTTCAGGATAAAGGGGTGGGTATGGGATCCACTTGTGGTTCCCTATATGCCAATGCAGGTATGATAGAATGGGAAAACAAGTTTGTCCTGAATAGTATGTATAAGGAGTTATTGTGCCTGTATATGAGGTACCAGGATGATATCTTTATGTTATGAAAGGGCAACATTAATTACATTCCCCCTTCTTAGAATGTTTAAACAACACCATTGAATTTTTGAAGTTTACTTATGGCATAGGTGTTGACAAAATGTCTTACTTGGATGTAATATTAGTGAAGAATTATAACAGCAGAAAAATTATTTCCAACATTTATAGGAAACAGACTCTAATTCTTTCTTGTACTATTCCAGCTCACATCCTGTAACACAGAAAAAAAGCTGTAGTAAAAGGCCAGTTTGTTAGAGCAGCAAGCATGGTTTAATTTTTTCTGACTTTCTAGATGAGTGCAACAACTTAAAATAGTTTTTTTAAAAAAGGGGATACCCAGAAGGTTTTATAGACTGCTCTATGAATTAACTGGTGGTGAAAATAGGAAACAACTACTTCACCCCTATTCATAATGGAGAAGATTTTAGGACACAAGGGGGCATTATAACTGGTTTACACCATCTTCTGAATATGGCCGAGAAACAAATTGCAAGGTTAGTTCTATCACTACTTTTTCTGTGGACCACGACATAAAGTGGGTATTGAATAAGAAATGGAGCATTTTTAGTGAGAATAAAGATGTCAAAGAAAAACTTAGCAACAACCCCTTAGTAATTTATAAAAAGGGAATTAGCTTTAAGAACATGTGTGACTCTACCATCAAGGAGAAAAATCAGAGACACACTTGTGGCATGTATAAATGTCATAGCTGCAGACATTGCAGAAACATTTATTGTGGTCACCTTTGTAGTAAAGGGGAATGCCTTAAAGTCAAGGGTAGGTACAACTGTATGTTGAAAGGGGTTATTGTTTTAGCCCTATGTCAAG
This sequence comes from Protopterus annectens, assembly GCF_019279795.1. NCBI lineage: Eukaryota > Metazoa > Chordata > Ceratodontiformes > Protopteridae > Protopterus > Protopterus annectens. The sequence goes on along the minus strand of NC_056734.1, from coordinate 279,966,155 downwards.
GTTGTGAAAGATTCTATGTAGGAAAGACTGAACATATGTTAAAAGACAGAATTTAAGAACATTAATATGCAATATGGAGCAAAAGTAAAGCTAATGCATTGTCTAAGTACCTTAAGCTTTGTCTTGAACATGAATTTAAATTTGCAGTGCTTGAATAGGTAGAATTGAATCACATGGGAGGACCTTGGGGGTTGCTGCCGGAAAAAAAAGAGTTAATTTTGCAGCTTCATTTTAATGCAAGCAGCAGCCCAGGTCTGTATGAATTTTCTACTATTATGTGTTTAAATTTAAAGCCTATCAATGATAAATGTGTTTGGAAGTGTATTGACAGTTTTAGTTATGACTGTTATAATATTGCTTTTATCTAGATGCTTTTTATTTAGATGGCTTTCAGATTAGACAGTTATAGTTTATTTTACAACATCTGTCAAATGGCACATTGTAACTTTAATAAAACAACTACTGGTCATGTGATGTCACAGTGTGGATTTTAATTACTCTTTTCTTCTGTGGTATTATATCTGAAGAAGTCGTTTTACTATGCAAGGACGAAAGTGCTTATCTGTTTATACCTTATATTAAATTTGGTGTGTCTTGCTGTGGCTTCAATGCCTTCTTGGATGTGTAAAAGTTTGCTTTTTTTAGATTAGCTCAAGTCTATGATTGTGGCTGACAGTTTGGAACATTTGTCCCTACCAGGAGGGTAAAACTTCAATATTTGAAGATTTACATTTTTTGTGTTATCATTAAGTTACTAGGCTATTGGTGGTGTGTATGTATTTTTGTCTGAGGGTTTTCAATAAAATAAAAAGTTCTGCAAGATGTGACATAGGCTCCAATGGAGATGACAAAAAACAATTGTATAAAAGATTAACCTGCCAAACAATACATTCATGCAACCCAAAAGCTGGAACTAAACATTTAACAAAAAAGCTGTTATACATAAAAGGTGGGAATAATAATTTTCAAGAATATGATTCTTTCTATAATGTCTTTAAACATTAATGGTCTAAAATATAAATAGAAAAAAGAAAGAGTGGTCAACTATATTAAAAAATGTAGAGTGCAAATAGCTATGCTACACGGTTGGAAAGAACTGAACATGTGAACAGGATAAAAAAAAAAAGTTTTCAGGATGGGAATGCAACAGAATACCTGGGGCAAAGGAAGAGAAGAGTACTTATATTAATTACAGGATGAGCTCCGATAGTAATAGAAGACGATAAAAAAGGCAACAATGATAGATTTGTAGTACTAAGGGGCTACTGGCAAGGGAGGAAGAATACACTGGCATGAATCTATATTTCACTGAAAACTGCTACAATAGAGCTAAAAAAAATTATGGGAGTAATACTCAGTTTTCAGCAAGGAATATTGCGTATAAGTGGGGACTGAAAATTGATTTAAAACAGTAAAGATGTGTCAGGGGCACAGAATGGAAAATATAACAAAGAATGGTAGATTTTTAAGAAATTTATGAAAATATTTGGCATGGAAGATATGAATTCAGTACTAGAGTTTGGATTGAAATTACATATTATTCCCTAAGATACAAAAACCTGGGTGAGTCTAGACAGAATTTACATTTCACAGGAACATGTGCATTTAATTGAAGGTCTTGATACAATGAAATAAAAATGAGACACTGGCTCCTTCCCACCTATCTGTTGAAAAGGGAGGAATTTAATGAATGGGTAGGGGAAATTATTCCAGAGCTAATGAAAAATATAGCTAGAGAGTGGGATAAAATGATAGTGGAATTTAAAAATAGGGTGGAAATAAAAGGAAGAGAGATAATGTTAAGAAGTAACAAGAATTATTTTGAGTTACTGACAAATGCTAAATTATTGCAAAATAGGGGGAATCACACAGAACAAGAAGAGGAGCAACTGCAGAATGCTAAACAGAAAATAAGGGATTACAGCAATAATATGCATGAGTTTAGAAAGATTGCTGTTAAGCAATTGTTTTTTGATAACTTACTGCACAAAATCCTTTTAGCACGATGACACAGGCAACAGAAAGTCAAAAGGGTTGTCACCAAACTTAGGGAGCCTATAACAAAGAAGATAACAAGGGATCCTCTAAAAGTATTAGAAATATTTTGGAAATTATATGAAAGTCTGTAAAAAGCAGAGACATATGGAAATCAAGCAAAGGTACTAATGGAAATGTTTATGAATGAATTAAATATGCCAAGGTTAGAGGTAGAGGAGGCTCAATTACTAACAGGATAGGAGAAGATGGGATAAAAATGGTGATGTATACCCAATCCACAGGTAAGTCCCCAGGAAGAGATGGTATTCCTGTGGAAGTTTGGAAGCTAGGAGGGAAAAACTGATAAATATCTGGAAGGTTTTGTTTAACAGTATTTTAAGAAGAGAAGTAACGACATCCTGGAAGAAAGTGGTAGTAGCTGTACTACCTCAAGTGGATAATAATCCATCAGATCCAGCTTCATACAGGCCCATTTCAATACTGAATAGTGATTATACATTGTTTATGTCTATAATGGCTAAAAGAATGGGAAAAGTGATGCCAACATTGATAGATATGGATCAATGTGGTTTTCTAGAGGGTAGGCAAACATTTGACAACAGTAACAGAACATTAATGATCCAGAGGGAAGCAGAATGTTAGACAATACCTCTGTTGCTGGTAGTTGTTGATGCAGAGAAAGCATTCAACAGAGTAAGCTGGAATTTTATGAGTAGGACATTGGAAGCATTTGCACTTCTTGATAACATTATAAGGCTGATTTGGAAGATATATGAAGAATCAGAGGTGAAAACTAAAGTGGGTGGGGTCATCTCTGATAATCTCTGCTTGAGCAGAGGAACCAGGCAGGGGTGTCCTCTCTCCCCTTTGTTATTTGCATTATATTTAGAGCCATTGGCAAGAAAATAAGGGACCCAGAAATTGGAAGATATAATTGGTATGGTAGTCAGGAAAAGCTGGCTCTATTTGCAGATGACATTATTTTATACCTGACAAAACAAGAAAGGGACATCACAGTGCTGCAGGGTATATTGAGATAGTTTCAAAACTTTTTGGGATACAAAAAATAATGAATCTAAAACAAAAGCAATAGAGGTAACCCACCTACAAATTGGTTCAGCAATATCTGTACTTATGGGGACATGGTAAAATTAAGTATTTAGGAGTATGGATTAAATTATACTGGTGTGGCAGCTAAGGATGTATGGGAAGAGTCTAAACAAAAGATAATACAAAAACTGAGAAAATGTAAGCTCTGCTATATTGATATTGAAAGTAAAATACATGCAGTTAAAATTTTAGGCCCTTTAGTCTCTCATACACGTCAGGCATACTTTTATCAACCAGAGGAGAAGTTGTGGATGACAATTTATAAAGAGCTGAAGCATTTTATCTGGGAGGGGAAGACAGCAAGAGTCAAGTGGGATAAGCTTATTCTTCAAATAGAACAGGGCGGATTGGGATTACCAGAGCTGAAGGGGTATTTCAGAACAACACAGTTAAGGTTTCTATACAAAGCACAAACAGAAAACTATAATTCAATGTCGAAAGAGATAATGATAAAACAGGGGGGGAGCTCAAGAAACAAGGAGAGGCTGGGATTTTTGGATGCAAACCTTTAAGAAGAATAACAATAATCATATGGAATACTATTTTCATAAAGTATAGAACGTAGTCTAAGAACTAATCCAACACAGGAATGGAGAAAGGAGATTCTGCCAGTAGAGATGACTGCAATTAGAGATACAGACAACAGGCAAGAGGGGGCATAGTTTATTGTAGAAAACTGCAAAGGAACCAAAGTATTAGGAGCAAATAACTAGAGAGGGAAAGGTAATAGAATAGGAAATGCAAAGAACTGATTTGGACTGCATGTAAGAGATCTTCCCTATCAAAGATTGATATCAAAGTATAAGCAAAGAGAAAGAAATGGGGGGGGGGGGGTCCTAAATGAAAGACCAGCACTTATAGAGTGTTTAGTAGAATCTATAACATAAGTTGCCATTAAGAAAGGAATAATTAGTACAGCATATAAAGTATTGCATGATACCTATTAGAGTCAATCAGAGAAAGTTAGTAAGGATTGGCAAGAGAGATTTGATAACCAATTCACAAAGAAACAATGGGGAGATATATGTATACCTCCCAAATATGCAGCAAAATCTAGAAGATTTAGGATCTTTGCTTGGAAGTGTTTAAATAGGTAATGTTATACCTCAATTAGACTGCAAGAATTTTTCCTCAGGTCGACAGCAAATGCTGGAGGAGTGATGGGGCAGAAATAGGTAACTGGGAACATATTTTATGGGAGTGTAATGCGTTGGCAGACTTTACAGATTCCATGCAGTCTGTTCTGTCAGAGATGCTGGGTAAGCAAATTGGAGAAAAATGTTTTTTTAGCTATGATACAGAATTGGAATTGCCTAGACATATTAAAGCCTTACTGAGTCTAATTATGATGGTTGCCAAACAAACAATTACTAGAAAATGGAAATCAAAGTATATATCAACTTTATTAGAAGTAGCAAAAATAGTGACAGAGATAAAACAACTGAAATTGGGATCTACAGAAACGGGTAGTAGCAAATTACATATGAAAAAAATGAGAAATGCGGGATCAATACATGCAGAGCAGGAAAGAGGTATAAAAGAAACCAGGATTTGAATGAAGTATAAAATGGTTGACTTACAATGACTTGATACATTAAAAGTGATGTATAATGTTTGCAGTTAAAAAAAAAAGAAAAAAAGAGAATGTAGCTGATGCCATCAACAACGGCCATTCTGTCCATACAGCCTATTTGAACACTAGTGGTATCCTAGGTTACTAGTGGTATCCTAGGTTACTAGTGGTATCCTAGATTCCCTCTATTTTGGTATCTTCTTTTCTATTGTGAACTCCAGCCTCAAACATCTATAGAAGTCCATGTTCGCTAATAAATACAAACTGGGTGCTGGTAGAAGGAATTGACTTCCACATGCACACTCATGTCTATCAAGTATGTGGGGGGTTGCCAAAACCAGTATTTGATGTACTAACCATGACCCTAAGCTTAGTACCAAAAAATGAAGTGCATCTCAGCTGTCTTTGGGTAAAAGTATATCCTACTGGTTATATATATTGAGCTTCAATTAAGACTGGCACAGTCATTAGGAATGTAGATACCTACATTAACAATGAACTATCCGTTGATCTTCACATATCAGCTATAGTTTGGAATTCCTTCTACCCTTCACAATAAATTACTAAAGATATATCATGGAAGTCCAAGGATATCATAATCCCCTTTTGTTATTCCTTCATCAAACCAGTTACCGAATAAAATGCACCATTTGGAATAAACTTCTCCATGCATCTAACCTCGTTAGAAAGACTACATTATTTATAAAAAAAAAATCAAAGGACAAAATTCTGTTAGATACCTACACAGACTAAGAACCACCTTAATTTTTCTGTCTTGTGTCATCTCTTACATGATGATATTTGGATCACTGTTCAAGCTATGAAATACCCAGTCCTATTAGACCTCCTGTACCTCAGAAACACAGGTAATACTAAAAACACTTGTTCCATTGACCTCAACTTTCACTGCAATATAAAAAAAATGTCTTGGAAATGTAGGTTCATCACCCAAAGAATATTATACTTATGGATTAAGCTCCCCATGCAGGTTAAACATTTTAACACATTGGTCCCCTTAAGGGTCTGCCTTAACAATTGGATTGGTAGCCACATATTTAGTCCTGGAATAACCAGTATGGCCATCATCAAGTGAGGTGGCAAATTCACCCACTATACTCTCAGTTGCATTATTAAGCTCTATATGTTCACCAGTCTTACTACCAGTAAGAACCTATGCATCTGTGAGCCTATGTAAGTGTAGAGACATATAAGCCAATAGTATCAGGCAGGGTTCAGTCCAAGTGTAATAAATAATATTAACGCTGTTTAACTAAAATAACAAACAGTTAGTAAGGAATAAAAATGAATGTTTCAATCTTATAGCAAAATGTTCTCAAATACATATGTATGTGACAATAAGAACATCTATTTTGTTACTCAGAAGCATAAATAAATAATAAAAGTAAAAAAATAATCAGGTAGCTACACTGTTTTCTGGAAGCATTTTTACCTTGCCTATAAAGATGAATAGAGTGGCATATGATGAAAACATGGACAGTAAACCATGGACATCTGAAACCATTTTAAGGATCAGTGCTAAAAAGTCATTAGCGAGGAAGAGCCAATAAAAATATTTTATCTTCAATCACACGTAAAGAACGCTGTGAACTATTTGCCTATTTTAAAGCATGATGTTGGGGCTTTATTCCTAATAAAAATAAAGTTGTTTCTTATAGGCATTTTTGTCTGTTACCCTCTGAAGGCAAAATTATAAAGATAATGCATTAGTAAGTAGACTGTTGCTGTTGATACCAACAAACCTGAAAACTTCTTTGATCAAGAATTCTGGCAGAGCCAAAAATAATAATGTGAGAGGGAACAAAGAAACATAATTAGGAACGCTTTTTAAATATTACTCAAATTCACTTAAAGGTTTATGGAAAGCCATATTTTGTCCCTCCATTCTTCAGAAAAAGGCCTTCTCAGACAAAAAGTGAAAGCATGAGGGGAACAATCCAAGATGTGCAAAATTGCAGACTGTGGTGTGGTGCTTCTTGGCTCATAATTGAAAAGTGGTGTACCAGAACCATTCAGCAGTTCAGTAGCCAAGGATTTCTTTTCACAAGGTGCAGGACTTGATTCTCACCTTGGGTAAACTGGCTAGGCTTAAAATGGCCCACAAGAACAGCTAGCCTAGCACTAGCCTATGAACCTATTTCCTCAGCACAAAAATGGGCTCTCTACAGACTCTGGAGACTACAGACCCCAAAACCTCACTAGTCTCACATGCAAAGCCATGGAAAGAATTATCATGGAAATGATCAATAATGACATAGGAAATCTCCAGGCACTGGACCAACCCAATTTGGTTTCATCAAGGGCAGGTCCTGCTAACTCAACCTGTTGGACGTCTTTGAGAATGTCACCAAAGCAATGGATGATGGCAAAATGTTTCACACTGCCTTCCTTGACCTGGCCAAGGCATTTGATATAGATCCCAGATTCAGGTATTGTTTACAACCTTAAGAGGTTAGGTACAAATCTGTATGTAACCCGTATAGTCACCTGGCTCACAGACAGGACCTAGGAAGTTAGAACGGTAGTCTACTTCTACAAAGAGGCCAGTCACAAGCAGAGACCCTCAGGGATCAGTCCAGGGACTGCTCTTTTTTGACATTTACTTCTCTGAAGTCAAGGCCAACATCAGTGGCCTCTGGCTTACTAAATGTGCAGATGATTGCAAATTAGGAGCTGTGACTGAATCACCCACTGACACAAATGTTCTCCAGGAAGGGCTGACACAGACATAGAACTGGTGCCAGAGCCACGGACAAAAACTAAATGCCAAGAAATGCATAATAGTATCCTTTGGGAAGTCATCCACCCCTGGTAAACATCATTTTGGCAACACAACCCTAAGAGTTGACACAGTAGTCACTTGGGGGCACACGTATACCATAATCTAGCTTTTGACCATCACGTGTCTACAGATGTGAGGAAATCATTCTATGTTGTGCAACTTATAAACAAAAGTATGGCATCTAGGTAAAAGAAAGTCATTATTCCACTGTATTCGGCATTCATCAGGCCTATCATTGAGTACAATGCCCTTTTTAATATGTACCCAACCAGGCATATCCAACAATTAGAATGTCCACAGAGGTCCATCACTAAAAAATACAGACCATAAGTGACATGTCCTATGCAGATCACCTGAAGGCTCTACCCATGTATTCTGTCTCGTACAGGCTTTTGAGGGGAGATCTATACCTGGCATACAAGGCATTGTCAGAACCTACTATGATGGACCTACTGCATATCTGCAAAACAAACAGCACCAGAACTACCTGTTCTAAAGACTTAAACCTTGCCACTGATATAAGTAGGACCTGCTGGGAAAACAGGTTTGTATCCCAAAGATTACTTCTCTGGAACAGGCTCCTCATCCATGTGAAGCAGAGTTCCTCCCTAACCGAATTCAAGTGTAACTTGAACAATTTGGATACGGAACAGAAAATCCAACCCTGGTTTGGAACCTATATCTCTAATGGACACAGACAGCCTGTAGATGGTTCATCTCTCAGGTCCCTCCTTGTAAATGTTTCACCTCCCACCAAGACCCTGCTTACACTTATCAAGGACACAAGAGCTTTTCAGAGATTTGGGATGCATATCTAGGCTTAAAAAGGCCCTTGTGGTCATTAGCATAGTAAACAGTTATGAACCTATGTTTTGCATCAACGTGTATTTTCCAGATAATAAGAAGTATGCAACTTTAATATCTGACAATAAATGACTACAATCCTTGTGATTTACCAAAATGTCAATAATGTTATGGGAGACCAGGCAAAATATGAGTGGAAATCAGGGACATTCTGCAAATTACGGACAGCTGGTATTTATGGATCTCATGTATAGAGAGATTGAGCGTTAGCAGCAAAGGAAGGAGGAAAAAAACATGTTTCTTACAATAAAAATTTCCACATAACAGAACCAAACACTTTTTTCAAAATTATTCATAATCACTGTAACTTGTTCTTTGGGTTTACTTGCTGGTCTGAAATACAATATTGTTTGAGTCCATACAGGTATAGCTTTAATATGCATAAGTTATATGCACTTGATCTCTGTCATACAAATCAACCTTGGGAGGATAGTATTGTGGAGGGAAGGACACTGTATAGACTCTTCAGAAGGATCTTAGCATACGTATTGAGATCAGTATTAATTAGTGAAACAAGGCAGCAAATTGAAAACCATAGAGTAATCTTGGCCTGTTTTCAGAAGTACTGTAATTATGAACAGAAGAGATAAAGCATTAACTTTTCTTTTCTCAGAAAATATTTTAAAGAGGTTAAGCAATGTATCTGTCAAATATTATCAACAGAATGTTGCAGAGTTTTGTAATGAACCCACCTTGGCCAGGATCTTTCCCTTTTGTCATATTAAATATAACATGTTGTACCTCCTCTCTGGTTATAAGTCAGTCTAAATATGAACACTGGTTATCTGTTAGTGTGGACAGTTTGCAGGAAGCAAGGATCCTTGAAACATTGCTCATCAATTTCATTTCAGTCACATCAGACTGGGAGGCTATGTATAGCTCTTGAAAGACTTTGATAAATACTTTTAAATGTCCTCTGTCCTATGGCATATTTTCATAAAATTGAAGCTCTAGTGTCCCTAACAATGTTGTGTTTTTGTTGTGCTGCTTTAATAGATGCACTTAATGAGCCTTTGAATCCATGTTCATGGAGCAACTCTTTCTAGATAACATTGTGGTCTCATCTTCCTCTGCTTACTTAACTGTATTTCTACAACTTACACTGCTTTAAAATGTCCCTGAATCATGTCCTTTTCTCAGAAAAAGTGCTTTCTGTAAGTTTGAGGTAGATGGCTTTGGCTCATGTATACATTTATTTTTAATTTTTAGCTTGAGTGAATCCTTTAAGTTAATACAGGGAAAACTACCTAGTTGTTTTTTTTTGATAATATATGATTATGTATCCTCCTTAATGGTATTTAATGATTTGTGTTATTTGAGATTTAGATGGTGCAATTATCAGACTATGTTTGGCTTGGAGTGAATAACCAGTTCATAAACTATTCTTACTGTTTTGTGACCCATTAATGGTACTGACAAAATATCAAAAAACTTGTGTAGTAAGGACCAACAGTAAAGAGACCAGCCAATAGTCTAGCCTACTACTTTTTTTTACAACTGAGAATGTAAAGGTAACATCTATTTCACCTGTGTGCAGGACTCTCCTAATATCTTGCAGTCCTAACACATCAATTCTCCAAGCAGTAATCTGTTGTGATTTGATAATAAGTTTTTGAGTTTGTTGCTGTGCACACCCTTTCACTGAATCAACCACTATAGTGAAATCTCCTTCAGTAAACTACGAGCATGTGGTGGGGTTCATATTATTTGTTTTATCAAAGCAGGCCTTAAAGAGAGCGAGGCAATCTGAACTTGCTCCATAAATGTACCAGTCCTTATCACAGTATTTCAGAGGAGGACATTGTGTGGGTGGTACTGCCTGTTTATCAGAATCTTTGGACTTCTCTGGTCAGTATTGGAGCCTCTTGTTCCTTAGGTTGATCTAGTAGTTTTTATCCCTGCTGGGAAACAGGAGCTCTTTTCCCAGGTACAGGTGAGCACCCCTTTGAACTTGTTGCCTTCTCCTTGGCACTTTATGGGATATTTCTATCAAAGGAGTAAAGATTTACTTCCTGTATGCACTAATTTTTAGGATCCCAATTTCAGATTCCATACTCAGCCTGGGTATTTAGTTTTAAAGTCACACCTTCAGTTTCCCTTTTGTAGGGGCCACTACACACACACACACACACACACACACACACACACACACACACACACACACACACACGCACACACACGCAGACACACACACACAACAAGCACTTACACAGAGATACACAAACACCTTCCATTACCTACAAGCTGTTTTTCATGAATTACTTTTTTAAAAGTTTTCATTAATTTCCTGCTGAGACGCAAACCACTTCTTTCTCTTTGTTGCACTGCTCCAGTGATTGCATAAACTTCAGTCTCTTTAGCAGAATTCTTATCTATATCTATTTGTAGTAGCCCACCATACCTGGCACAGTTTTTTTCCCTTCCTTTGTTTGAGAAATGGAGGTACCTTTACTGTGTCCTATCCTTGAGACACTGTGATCTCTGTTTATTGTGGAATACCTTCACAGTGCTTTTAATTTTATGCTACAGTTTTTAATTTTTTTTTTTTGTCTATAAGACATTATTCAATGATTTAGCAATCTTATTGGTTATCACCACTACCAGAGGCCCAGATGACATAATTCAGTTGGCTAGCTCTCTTGTTGGTTCTAACCATTCCCACTGCTCCCTTATTGGCCATACTTTCTGAGAAGATGGTTGATTCTTATGCCCGTATACAGGATCAGAACAGGAACAATATCATTTTCACCATGCTGCCACTCTTCAGTTGTTTCTCGGTTTTTATTAAAGCACTCTTTTAATATATGACTCTAGAGTTTTGAAATAATAAAACATGATGATGCATGTATCTTTTCAAGAAAGATATTTCTTAAATCTTCTGAAAGATAAAAATTTATAAAACATGATGATGCATGCATCTTTTCAAGAAAGATATTTGTTATATCCTCTGAGAGATAAACGTTTATATTTGTTTTAAAGTATCAATTCAATAAATTCATTGACACTGCCTTGAGCATATTTGACATGTATCTACGCGTACACACATACATGCCCACATAGATAGATAGATAGATAGATAGATAGATAGATAGATAGATAGAAAGATACGTACAGATAAGTATGGGATGGTCTGTGAGGTGTTCTACAACATTCTTATTTTCTACAAAAAACTCAAAGAACTATACTTTTAGTTGAATGCACTTATCTACAGCTGAAATGAAGCTCTGGTGACAGAAATTGTAATATTCTGAGAACCTATCAGACTCCATAGTCAGCTCTCTGTATTTAGTCTAAAGAGGTTCTATTAAATTGTGTATCATGACCTGTGGTTAAATGCTGAAAAAAAATAACAAAACAGAACTCAAGCCAATAAATCTTTTCATATTATCTTAAAACTGATGCAGTTCATATCCTTCACATTTGTCACCTTATTTCATTATGGAATGACGGCAAAAATGAAACAACTCAATTACAGTGACTTGCATGACAGCAATGTCTATCTGATACCCACTCTCTGTTTTAATTTGAATGTGAACTGAAACCATTCCAGTAAACATCTACCTCCAAATTTCCATCTTGCTTATAAATTAAAAATTAAATGATAACCGCATAGAACATCACTGTTTTTGTATTTGATGCAGTAATAGACCAAATGTTTTGTCAAAATGAATAGATTGTCAGAAGTGTGACACCGCTAAACCTGTATTAATGTCTAGGCATTTTCATTTCAAGCCTGTGAAATCAATATTGATTCAATAAAATGTAGTTCATAGAGTCAGACAAGACAGATCATGCATTCCTGAATTACAGGAATGCTAACAATGAGCAAGTGTCACTGCTGGTACAGTAGGCAAGCTAAAGAAAATTAAATTTCTTTTTATTACACAAAGTCCCCTCAGTGTAAACTAAATAGAACCATTTGATTACTTCATTTCAGGTAGTTTTAATTAATGAAACAACCTTTATTTCTTTTTCCAAGTATGTGACATCCTCACTGATATTGGCACTGTCAGTTCATTACTTCACACCTTAGCATGGTAGGATGCATCCCCACCCCAAAATGTGTGTGGTACTCTTCCCTCCTCACTCCTAGATACATCACTATGGCATGACTCAAATAGCAAGGAGATGAGTTTGCATTATGCTAGCAAAACTGCTGATTTTATCATTGATTTTCCATTATATTACACTTTTGTCTTTGGATGACAGGATTAAAAATAGTGAGTTATTGTAAGTTACAAAAGGTTCACCTAATGGTGTCTGTATTTTAAATCAGTTGACTTTATCAAGTTTAAACTTAATCACACTAGATGTAAACACAGTATTTGAAGTAATTCTTTATCAGCTGCATTAGCTGAATATTTGTGTGTGTGTGTGTGTGTGTGTGTGTGTGTGTGTGTGTGTGTGTGTGTGTGTGTGTGTGTGTGTGTGTATGTGTGTGTGCGTGTGTGTGAGTGTTGTATTTACAAACTATGAATGTGGAGTGCAACCCCTGTTTGGCTTAAGCATTTGGAATAATGACTGTGCTAACTAAAGAATTATTTTTTTAATGCTATTGCATTTTAATTAAATTTGCAGGATGTAAAGTAAATGCAAAGTATGTGCTTATATAAAGCATATGGACAGCAGTTATACATTCCCAGAATAAAATATTAATTTTTATTTAAAAAATTACAAAAACTGTTTTGTCGTTTTAATGGACAAGTTCAGCCCTGTGTTTTTAATGCTTAGTCAAACACTCTGCTTGTGCTATGCTGATGAGGTCATAACAAGGCCAAAATATGCATATCCAATGCTAGTGGGGTTTGGCTTTATTGGCCTAAAATTGTCCATTAAAATGACAAAACAAGTCATGGGCATTCAGAATTACCAATGAGCTGAAACACCTGATGTTCATAAGGTTCATTTGCATATATCCCATGTGTTTCTGGTACAAGAGGTTTGGGAGGTCACTCAGTGGAAGTTCAAGCTTTGCTGGAGTTTTCATTTTTGTTTTTATTGATTGATGTTTCAGTGACCTTCTCACTCATTGTTTTAGTTTGTTGTTTGGGATATTTTTGCAGTGACCCTAAAGAAAATGGGCATCAGATGGGTAAAACAGCGTTGTGTTTCTAATGTTTAGTTAAACAATCTGCTTGTGCTTGGCTGACAAGGTCATAACAAGGCTGAAATGTGTATGTCCACAGCTAGTAGGGTTTGGCTTTATTGGCCTGAAGTTGTCCATTAAAACAAAAAAAAAAGAACAAATCATGAGCATTTAGAATTACCAATGAGCTGAGACACCTGATGTTCATAAAGTTCATTTGCATATATCCCATGTGTTTCTGGTACAAGAGGTTTAGGAGATCACTCAGTGGAAGTTTTAGCTTTGCTGGAGTTTTCATTTTTGTTTTTACTGATTGGTTTTTCGGTGACCTTCTCACTCATTGGGCAGGATTCACGAAGCCTACATGTAAGAGTTATAACTCATACACGGGGGCTGCAGTTAAATGGAGTGATGTCAGCATGCTCTGCATATTAAGGAGAGCATGCTGAATCACACTTAAGGCCAACACGGTCCGTGTAAGACAGTAGGGGGCGTGTCTGTAGGCCGAGCCCAGTAAGCGGACACGCCCCCAGAAGAGGAAAAGTACACAAAGTAAACACCCACGACAGAGTCCACGGAAATGTGAATAAACAGAACACAACACATGCCCCCACAGACTATGAACAGAAAACAAATAAATAAACATGTTTTATATTTTTTTAAATTGTAAAAATGTTTAACCGTGAGTTTGCTCGTTTGCGTGGGCGTGCCCGTAGCGCAGCTACAGTTAGCAGTCAGTGGGAAAGCATATAAGAACTAAATATGAAAAATAAGCCAGGAAGCAATAGCGTAGCGGTAGAGATGTTGGCTGAAGAGCAGCCATTCATGGTTCGAGCCCCCACAACACCAATTTTTTTTTTTTTCAAAATAAGCAGGAAACAAGTCCCTGACAAATATGTACACATAAAACCCCAATTTATGTAAAATGTAATGAAATAGCCCATTTATATTGAAGACATGTGAGGTTACAAAAGAATAAAAAATGCCAGATGTGCTCATAGCTGAGCTACAGTTTAACAGAGTGAGTGCATCTGCCCGTAGATGAGCAGTGGTTTAACTGGTGCAAAATGAGTGCCCGTAGCTGAGCAGTGGTCTAACATGCTAAATCTATGTGCCCCTAACTGAGCTGAGCATAATATGCATGCCGATAGCCAAATGAGGCTTAAACCAGCGTACCCCGTTTGCGCGGAGCTGCGCACCGTGCAAACTAACAGACGGGCAACATTGAGCAAGCCGTATCAAAACTGCCTTTACACAGACACACCCCTCAGCATGTCTAGACAGTCATGAAAAATAAAAAGCAGTGGCCAGGTTCGAACCCAGGATACTATACACCATAGTCAAGGTACAGAACCACTAAGCCATGACAGCAGTACCTAGAAATGCAATAATAGCTAATATATAGGAATGAATACAAACTACAGCATGACAATGCAGGTTTACTGAAGTTGATACAATTCCAAAATGGCCAACCACAGATATGTGCGGGAAAAACGGACTATATAAGCCCTATAGGCAGGAATACACAACATAAACAATTGTAGAACTGACCTGCAGGCAGAATGACAGGAGTAGGAGAGGGTAGTTGCTTCCGAGCACAGAGGTGGGGTGTTGAGGAGTCCAGGTACATGGTCTGGCTCCTAGTCCATAATCATGAGGCCCAACTCATGCAGGGCCAGGTCCTCTGGGGAGCATACAGGGCTGAGGCGTGGGACCGGTTGGCTCATGATCTCACCAGTGCCACAGGGATTCCAAGGATTGGTGAGCAGGTCCATCACCACCATGCAGACCTGAAGAGACACAAGCAGGACCAACTGAACCTTTGGATCCAGGAGTCCCGGCAAACACCCAACGCCCCACTACTGAGTAAGTAACATTTAATTATGTATGTAAGAAATTAAACTAGCTGATATTATGGAGATGTGTATTCCAATATTACTTCATTTATATTACAGCTGCAGGTGTCCGTTCTGCGAACCGCAGAGCCTATGGCGATAGGCTGGTGCGGTTGCACCACCAGGCAGGTCAGTAATCCACTACCAGTAACTGTAAAGAAATATAAAAGTATGACAGTCAGCAAAAGAGTGCAGTGTAGTCAGTAAGGAATAAAATCTGCAAGTAACAGTGTGAAAGTGTCTGCAAGTCTTGCTTGATTACAAAAGTGTTCAGCCTGTAAGTTAAACCGAAAAATGAAACTGTCTGACATATATTCTGAAATAAAAATGCCCTACCTGTAAGAAAATAGTACACAACCTGCAACAGGCTGAGAAGTATAGCTGCAGAAGATGATGAAATCACATGTGTGAAATATATCCCTGTGGAAATACTGAAACATGACAGAAGTGAGACAGCTGGAAAGGATTGTAATAACTACAGGTAAAACATGTCAATAAAGCCTAGAAGTAAGTACCATCCTGAATAGTAAAATGAAAGCAAGTGAGAGAGTGTGAGAAAGTGTCATGAATCCAGCAATACAGTAGTAATAACCCCTGAATAAAGTATACTGCAGTCAAGACAGAATGAAATGCATGTGAGATTCAAAACCAAACAGCAAAATCTGTTCAAAGTGTTGCTGCATGTGGAATGTGTATCCCAAAATCTGGATATGTTGCTCTCAGTCTGAAATATGCAGATAGGATGACTGGCTGATATACCAAACATCCACACTTGTCTACAGCTATATAAAGCAAATGTAGCAAGATGATGTAGCTGAACAAAGCTAGATATGAATGTGTATGAAGAACACTAAAATGTATATTGATGTTGCAGTAACAGTCCTATCACCAAGTTGAAATAGTTATCATATAGGAAACTGTAGTTAGAACAGTAGTGTGTATATAACTGTAGCTATTAGAAATGTACAGCATATGTATTGTTATTCGAAGGTGTTAATATTACTTTCTTTACCCCACCCTATAACCACATATAACCCATTCCACGTGAAAATGGTATGTGCAATCACAATTAACACCCCTGGACGTTTGTCCTGTTGGGTCATATATATCTGCATGTCCATTGATGCATCTGCCCTGTTCATACATCCGCACCTGATGGCCTGTTGCCATCAATTAACCCTGCATGTCGTTGGACTATGTATTTCTGTTCAAATTATGCATGTGTTATGCACGCTGTTCAATGGTGTGAATATCTAGGTGTTTGGTTAATGGGAATACTAATGCATGCTGTTACAACTAATTGTGAATGGTATTATATGTCACTAACCCAAACTGTCATGACATAATGCAAAACATAGGATGACAGGGAAGGCGGGTTCCAGTGGACCCACCTCTCCCACCTCAGCTGGCGAGTGCACCTGGCACTAGTGCCGAGTCCGGACCCTCCTCCAGTGGCCCTGTGCCACCTGCGGGTGGAAGCGCTGCAGGGGATGTGGCTCGCCCCCCCCCTCTGCAAGTGTGGCCAGAGGAAAACCACTACTCACCCTCCATAGCGTCCGGACTGTGGTGCGTAGGGAGATTCGGGACTCTGTTCTTGAGCCCCTACGCCAGCTCGAGGCAGGGGTGGCACAACTAACGGGCATGCCTGTTGCCCCGCCTACACAGCCCCCAGCAGAGCCCCATCCTGGGCAGTGAAGGAACCGTGGCAACTGCCTATGGGTGGGGATATAAGTTCCACTGTTGCCATCTGTGGGCTCATGGGCTCTGGATATCCAAACCTCCGTCCCCGTCAATTGTGTAACCCCCCCACACGTGTCAAACACTGCCCCTGTATGCGTCTTGTTTGTCTTGTCTGTTTACCTACCCAACCTACCTCCCCAGCTGTACCGACTTCCTTCACCTGACATACCACTCTCACCTGAAAAAAAAAAAAAAAAAAAGGGCACTCTGTACCCACAAAAAAATTACGCCCCATACATAGCTGCCCATTCTGCACACATGTCTGCTGGACATGGAACCTATCAATTACAATTGGCTATACAACAAGTATTACTGTTGTCCTGACACCTCTCTCAGGGGTGAAAGGTTTCAAATATCACACCAAATTACATACATATGCACAGCTGTTGCTGATGAAGAAATGGGCAGCTATGGGCCTTACCTACATCCCTCCTGCACACCCCAAGCTTGTTTCCCTACTGTCTTACCCTCTTTGTGACCCCTTTTTCACCACTTTCCTGTCTCCCCATTTTCTTTTCTTTCAAAGAAAATAGCGCAGGTGTGCGCCAGAGTAAGCACCGTTAAGCGGTTGTAAGCGGGTGTGCGCTTGTGTGCGCGGAGCTAAATGCCAGTGCGCATGCGTGAGCTCCGCGCAAACCAGCGCTAACCCGGTTACAACTGCTTAAAAGTGCCTTAGTCACTTTGATTGACAGGTCCTGTACTCAGTTCAAAAGCAAAATAAAATCCCACTGTCAGTCCCAAACCTAGGACCTTGGAAACACTAGTCGGTACGACCTACCACTAAGCCATGACTCTTAAAACAAAACATTGTGCTAAAATAAATATAACATGTAATAGTAGGGATAAATGTAAAGGGAATATAGGATGTGTAGTACACAAAGCATGTCATTTAAAATTACTGTCAAAACTACTGGATTTCCATAATAGTAGTGTGTGAACAGTATAAATAATACTAAATAGTATAATAATAATAATAAATAAATAAGCAGGAAACAAGTCCCTGACAAATATGTACACATAAAACCCCAATTTATGTGAAATGTAATGAAATAGCCCATTTATATTGAAGACATGTGAGGTAACAAAAGAATAAAAAATTCCAGATGTGCTCATAGCTGAGCTACAGTTTAACAGAGTGAGTGCATCTGCCCGTAGATGAGCAGTGGTTTAACTGGTGCAAAATGAGTGCCCGTAGCTGAGCAGTGGTCTAACACGCTAAATCTATGTTCCCCTAACTGAGCTGAGTGTAATATGCGTGCCGATAGCCAAATGAGGCTTAAATCAGCGTACCCCGTTTGCGTGGAGCTGCGCACCGCGCAAACAAACTAACAGACGGGCAACGTTGAGCAAGCCGTATCAAAACTGCCTTTACACAGACACACCCCTCAGCATGTCTAGACAGTCATGAAAAATAAAAAGCAGTGGCCAGGTTCGAACCCAGGATACTATACACCATAGTCAAGGTACAGAATCACTAAGCCATGACAGCAGTACCTAAAAATGCAATAATAGCTAATATATAGGAATGAATACAAACTACAGCATGACAATGCAGGTTTACTGAAGTTGATACAATTCCAAAATGGCCAATCACAGATATGTGCGGGAAAAACTGACTATATAAGCACAATAGGCAGGAATACACAACATAAACAATTGTAGAACTGACCTGCAGGCAGAATGACAAGAGTAGGAGAGGGTAGTTGCTTCCGAGCACAGAAGTGGGGTGTTGAGAAGTCCAGGTACATGGTCTGGCTCCTAGTCCATAATCATGAGGCCCAACTCATGCAGGGCCAGGTCCTGTGGGGAGCATACACGGCTGAGGCGTGGGACCGGTTGGCTCATGATCTCACCAGTGCCACAGGGATTCCAAGGACGGGTGAGCAGTTCCATCACCACCATGCAGACCTGAAGAGACGCAAGCAGGACCAACTGAACCTTTGGATCCAGGAGGCCCGGCAAACACCCAACGCCCCACTACTGAGTAAGTAACATTTAATTATGTATGTAAGAATTTAAACTAGCTGATATTATGGAGATGTGTATTCCAATATTACTTCATTTATATTACAGCTGCAGGTGTCCGTTCTGCGTACCGCAGAGCCTATGGCGATAGGCTGGTGCGGTTGCGCCACCAGGCAGGTCAGTAATCCACTACCAGTAACCGTAAAGAAATATAAAAGTATGACAGTCAGCAAAAGAGTGCAGTGTAGTCAGTAAGGAATAAAATCTGCAAGTAACAGTGTGAAAGTGTCTGCAAGTCTTGCTTGATTACAAAAGTGTTCAGCCTGTAAGTTAAACCAAAAAATGAAACTGTCTGACATATATTCTGAAATAAAAATGCCCTACCTGTAAGAAAATAGTACACAACCTGCAGCAGGCTGAGAAGTATAGCTGCAGAAGATGATGAAATCACATGTGTGGAATATATCCCTGTGGAAATACTGAAACATGACAGAAGTGAGACTGCTGGAAAGGATTGTAATAACTACAGGTAAAACATGTCAATAAAGCCTAGAAGTAAGTACCATCCTGAATAGTAAAATGAAAGCAAGTGAGAGAGTGTGAGAAAGTGTCATGAATCCAGCAATACAGTAGTAATAAGCCCTGAATAAAGTATACTGCAGTCAAGACAGAATGAAATGCATGTGAGATTCAAAACCAAACAGCGAAATCTGTTCAAAGTGTTGCTGCATGTGGAATGTGTATCCCAAAATCTGGATATGTTGCTCTCAGTCTGAAATATGCAGATAGGATGATTGTCTGATATACCAAACATCCACACTTGTCTACAGCTATATAAAGCAAATGTAACAAGATGATGTAGCTGAACAAAGCTAGATATGAATGTGTATGAAGAACACTAAAATGTATATTGATGTTGCAGTAACAGTCCTATCACCAAGTTGAAATAGTTATCATATAGGAAACTGTAGTTAGAACAGTAGTGTGTCTATAACTGTAGCTATTAGAAATGTACAGCATATGTATTGTTATTCGAAGGTGTTAATATTACTTTCTTTACCCCACCCTATAACCACATATAACCCATTCCACGTGAAAATGGTATGTGCAATCACAATTAACACCCCTGGACGTTTGTCCTGTTGGGTCATATATATCTGCATGTCCGTTGATGCATCTGCCCTGTTCATACATCCGCACCTGATAGCCTGTTGCCATCAATTAACCCTGCATGTCATTGGACTTTGTATTTCTGTTCAAATTATGCATGTGTTATGCACGCTGTTCAATGGTGTGAATATCTAGGTGTTTGGTTAATGGGAATACTAATGCATGCTGTTACAACTAATTGTGAATGGTATTATATGTCACTAACCCGAACTGTCATGACATAATGCAAAACATAGGATGACAGGGAAGGCGGGTTCCAGTGGACCCACCTCTCCCACCTCAGCTGGCAAGTGCACCTGGCACTAGTGCCGAGTCCGGACCCTCCTTCAGTGGCCCTGTGCTACCTGCGGGTGGAAGCGCTGCAGGGGATGGGGCTCGCCCCCCTTCTGCAAGTGTGGCCGGAGGAGAACCACTACTCACCCTCCGTAGCATCCGGACTGTGGTGCGTAGGGAGATTCGGGACTCTGTTCTTGAGCCCCAACGCCAGCTCGAGGCACGGGTGGCACAACTAACGGGCATGCCTGTTGCCCCGCCTACACAGCCCCAGCACAGCCCCGTCCTGGGCAGTGAAGGAACAGTGGCAACTGCCTATGGGTGGGGATATAAGTTCCACTGTTGCCATCTGTGGGCTCATGGGCTCTGGATATCCAAACCTCCATCCCCGTCAATTGTGTAACCCCCCCCACACGTGTCATACACCACCCCTGTATGCGTCTTGTTTGTCTTGTCTGTTTACCTACCCAACCTACCTCCCCAGCTGTACCGACTTCCTTCACCTGACATACCACTCTCACCTGAAAAAAAAAAAAAAAAAAAAGGGCACTCTGTACCCACAAAAAAATTATGCCCCATACATAGCTGCCCATTCCGCACACATGTCTGCTGGACATGGAACCTATCAATTACAATTGGCTGTACAACAAGTATTATTGTTGTCCTGACACCTCTCTCAGGGTGGAAGGTTTCAAATGTCACACCAAATTACATACATATGCACAGCTGTTGCTGATGAAGAAATGGGCAGCTATGGGCCTTACCTACATCCCTCCTGCACATCCCAAGCTTGTTTCCCTACTGTCTTACCCTCTTTGTGTCCCCTTTTTCACCACTTTCCTGTCTCCCCATTTTCTTTTCTTTCAGAGAATATAGCGTGGGTGTGTGCCAGAGTAAGCACCGTTGTAAGCGGTGTGCGCTTGTGCGCGGAGCTAAATGCCAGTGCGCATGCGTGAGCTCCGCGCAAACCAGCGCTAACCCGGTTACAATTGCTTAAAAGTGCCTTAGTCACTTTGATTGACAGGTCCTGTACTCAGTTCAAAAGCAAAATAAAATCCCACTGTCAGTCCCAAACCTAGGACCTTGGAAACACTAGTCTGTACGACCTACCACTAAGCCATGACTCTTACACAAAAACATTGTGCTAAAATAAATATAACATGTAATAGTAGGGATGAATGTAAAGGGAATATAGGATGTGTAGTACACAAAGCATGTCATTTAAAATTACTGTCAGAACTACTGGATTTCCATAATAGTAGTGTGTGAACAGAAACAGCCATGCTAGTTGGCAGCTTGTAGATAATAAGGTCAGTTAAAGTACATAGATATATGTATGCATATGTACATATATATATATATATATATATATATATATATATATATATATATAAATATATATCTATATATAGTTGTAGGAGTCAATGTGCATACACACTTACTACAGGGAACATGAGAGAGGAATGGAGAATTGTGAATATACAACACAGCCTGAATCATGAGAGAGATACTAACCTTTACACTCACAGAACACTGTCCACAGCATACCAGCATGGTCCCCGCCCTCACAATCTGAAAGGGCAACGCCTATCCCACATACCCTTTTATAGCACTGACCTGAAATCACAGTGAGAACTGCAATCAGTACACAACTGGCTGTATGCAATTAGCAAATGCTGGCTTACAATTGGTGCAGAGGCCATCACATGGACCTATGCAGATACCTACAAAAGCATTCAGTGCTAACACTCCCCACATGCAATACATTCATTGCATTGTCTGTAAGCAGACAGAGGGAGAGCGAGAAGTGAGAGAGAGAGACAGAGAGAGCAAAAAAAAAAAAAAAAAATCAGACACTGTGACTCTTGTCTCCCGAAGCTGTCAGCACTGACAGTAGCAGCAGCAAGCAGAAGCTGTGGTAATGCAACCAGCTGCGACAAACAGAGGTAATGCAAAGTAGCAGGTTAATAGTGTGCATACTGTGAACCCTCCAAATGTGTCATAGGTCTGTATCCATAGGTATGTCCATGTGATATGTTGTGTGTACGTAGTTCCGCCAAAAGGGGATGACCATACATCACATGTCAATCAGTCTTAAGCCATGATCCTGGCAGCATTTGTCTGTGCGTTGGCCCAGCAATGGCTGTAGTGACTGCTTTGAAAGGTCAGCCAGGTTCAAAAGTCAGGATCAGCCCATCCCAAAGGCACACTGGCTGGGAATAAGTGTCTGCAGGTACCCGATGTCACTGCATATGCATCCCATACTGCATAATTCCATAGCTTAGAAGACCAGGCCCATTATGCATATGATGTGGTAATTCCCAGGGTCAGTCGAGGTGCCCCTTAGTGGTGTGGGACCACTGTTGCTGTATGCCACTGTCCAGGTACATATCCTGTAGTATGGCCAAGATAAACTATCAGTGTTATATGCGGTTGTATGTCCTCTCGGAGTGCCGGTAGCACACATCCAGGGGTACCACGAGGTCACATTGATGCTGTGTGTTCTCCTCTGCTGAGGGCGGCCCTCACCTGGACATGTGAGATGATAGGGAGGTTACATCCAGCTGGGATAAATATTTTAAAGGTGGGGGAGAAGGAGGGGCAATACGTGCACCGAACATGTCTGCAAAATTTTTGCCAATATCCGTGTGTTTGGTGAATGTTAAGTAGGTGTGGATTAACACAGAGCATATCTGAGGCATGTGTTCCATATGTGTAACATAACTGAAGAAGGCCTTGTGGTCATCCATAGTGTTTGTGTCCATTTCCCTCCCAGAGTAGGCCGTGGCCGTTGTTATGATGGACCGTAGCGTAGTACCAGTGCTGACCACAGATGCCTTCCCTTAATGTGAATGTGCTCTGTCCTACAGTAGCCTCCTGCTATTGTTATGCAATCTGCCTCTGTCTGGGGTCCACCGGACAGGATGCCTAACCTTTGTGCATAGGGTCTGGGTTAGACATGTGTGTGCAAGTTCCATGCAATCCGTGGCATGTCCGTGGTAAGCATTTGCAAAGGGGTTAGCAGTGTGGCTTGTGGCTTCCACTGGCCCAGTGTGCTGCATGGATACCATCTCAGTCCCAGCAAGTGAATAACTGTCTAATCACATACATATCAAAGTAGTCTACTGTGCTGGTGGTGGTGGTGGGATATGTATATTCAGGCCGAGTAACGTCTGTCCACATCACAGTAGTGGATGGTGTCCCACATACAGTACCTTGGGATGAACCCCCAGAGTGAGGTTGTGCATTGCACCTGTCAGTGTGTGCTGACCGATGGGGCATGCTACTATGTTGTATGGAATGTGGCAGGTATTGTTGCACAGGTGTTGGCTGAGCACTGATATCTGGTCATGTACCTGTGTATCCACCATGACACACACACACATGCAATATATGGGAGTAGTAGTATATCACTACACGGTCTGCTGATATCCTGTCTGTGTTCTCTTCCAGGGAGATGGCGCGACAGCATAACCCTGCCTACTCTGTGGCGGAAGATGAGGAGATCCACCTGAGCCTGGTGCGGGAGTATGACATCCTGTTTTCCTGCACCAGTCAGAATCAGCAGGAGAGGGCCGCACTGTGGCAAGACCTTGTCCGTAGGGTAAATGATATTGGCACACATAACAGGACATATGAGTAGGTACGACATCACTGCAGTGATTTAATCCGAAGTGTCGGCAGCGTGCATCAGATATCCACAGGCAACAGGTCGCCACAGGAGGTGGGGTGGCCACACATCCCCCCTCTCACCAGACTGGAGGGGCTACTCCTAAGTGTTGTGGCTCCAGCCCCGGAATGCCAACAGCAGTACTCCTGCATTATGATGGAGGCTGGTTCCACACAGCAGCACGACATGGAGCGTGCAGGTAATATGCCATATGTACACCTGACTATTCTGTACACTGTATCATATGCAATATCAATGGCACAGTTGTGCCCACTGACATTAATCTCATCATTTCTGCAGGTCCCTCCAGGGTTACAGCAAGGCAGGCCATCCATGCTGGTGAGTGTGTTTAACATAACCTATAATAGTCCTGATAATGCTAGTAACAGTAGTGTAACTCAGTAGTGCTCTGTGTGTATACTGTGGGGTGTGCATGTGTGCATGTGTGCAGGTGTGCCTGTGCCCATGTGTGCATGGTGCATGTGTGCATGTGTACACGTGACCACGTGTGCATGTGTGCATGTGTTCATGTGCCCATGTGTGCATGTGACCACATGTGCATGTGTGCATGTGTGCACGTGTCCATGTGTGCATGTGTCCATGTGTGCATGTGTGCATGTGTCCACATGTGCATGTGTCCACGTGTGCATGTCTGCATGTGTGCATGTGTGTCTGTGTGTATGTGTCCATGTGTGCATGTGTGCATGTGTGTATAAGTGCATCACTGGTAACAATGTCTGGAGACTGTAAACTGTGTTTCCTGTCTTCATCTCACAGGTTCTGGGGCTGCTCTGGTGACCTGCAGCAGGGAACCTGAATCCTGTGCCATGGCTACTGGTAATGATGATATTTGTGTAATGGTACAGGAAGGTGTGTCAGGGTCTGCCATTGGTCAGCCAATTGACAGTACACAGCTGTCAACCCCATCATTGCACACAGTCATCCTGCCTGTATATCCTTTGTCACCATTGTCCCTAGGTGATGGACAGGATACAGTGGGCATAGACCAGGGTAATGTGGTACCTGTGGCACATGCATCCCCACACAGCAGCCATGGGCAGGGTCCTCTGATGGTACCACACAGACAGTTGCCCATGGGTTCTCGTGGGAGCATCCGTGGGCGTACTGCCTCTGGCCGACGTGCCCAAAAAGGTCTGTCAACCTCAGCTATGTTTCGGGCTGTCATGCAGGCACAGTCACGTATGGAAAGGTACACCAGACAGGGTCTGAGGGAGCTGAGAGCATGTCGCACAGCCATGACAGACAGTATGCGTGACATTGCGGATGCTATCCGTAACTTCACCAATGTCATAGACAGACGTTGTGGGGACATATTACAGCAGTTCCACAACCGGATGTCCATGAGCCAGGGCAATGGTGGGCGTTTGCTGCATCAACATGGCCGTATGCCGGCAGCAGCAGCAGCTGGCAGTCGCCGTGGATGACAACAGGCTCGCGCACGGCCCCATAGTGCCAGCAGCAGCCACAGCAATGCTGGGTCTGTGCTGTCATTGGAATGCCCCAGGAGACCACGTGCACGTGGCTCTGGACAGTCCCAACATTGACTTGTGTCCAGTCAACACACTCCTGCTTCTGATGACAGTACCCAGTCTGGCTTTGTACTGGATACGGTCCGTAGCACCCCTGCCAGGCACAGGTACCATGTCCGTGCGCACAGACACTGATCTGTATGGCCTGCCAGGTGCAGTCTGTGGCTGTCCACAAACCCCTGTATATGGCAGTCATGAGGTGGAACTGTGTGCGTGCATACACACATGCGAAATGTTAACACCTAGGGCAACCACATACACGCACACACTGCACCAACACTGCCCCACCCTGTACTGCTGCCCCTCACCAACACACATACACACACATGTCAATTGGTTTTATCAGTGGCTGACTCAGGCATACCTAATCCACACCCTGTGCATATGATGACACTGTGCCACCTCCTGCAATCTCCAACATCATTGCGGGAACAGGTAAACACGTTGCTGATGCACAGGGTGACTACATAGAAGTGTATTAGTAGTATCATGTTGGTAACAGTACAGTGTGCTGCTATGACTGTGTGTTTATCCCAGCATGTCTGTTGCAGTAACTGTATGAATGTCCTGAATTGTTATCTGCACCCATAGTACATACCAAAGTATAACAGCTGCACATAATTGCATGCCGGTGGTAAGGTTGTCAACAGATAGCCACATACATGGGTAGCACAGGGGGAAAGCTAACGCAAGTAGTGATATGCAATGGTGGACATGTACAGTAATGGTGTCAAGTTGCCCACAACAACTATGCCATGTGGATGTTCGCGCATGTAAATATGTGTGCAGTACCAATGTAATCCAAATCATAAATAAGTATGACATAATATCGGTTCTACCATGGGCATCTGCACTGCGTATTCCTGGGTACATGTTGATAGTGCCTACATATTTGCATTGTTACTTACTGTTATTGTTACCCCTTCTTTGTTGTATAATGCACTACTTCCAGCCCTGTTTACTGTAGCTTTGTTTGCATGCATGTTCGCTTAGGGTCCCCTGGAACACTGCTTACACCTGCAATGCAGAGTTACAGTGCTTCTGTAGACTTCTAGTGACATCTGCATAGCGTACGACACGTATGTCAACTTTACACATGACAGAACGTCACTGTCTCTCCTGTACGCATGTACATTGCCTGTGACACATTGCACACGTCTTACCTGGCATTTACCCACGTGTGCAGTCATATATGTCAGTGCTATGAAACAGTAGCGGTACACCCACACATACACACCTTCAGTATGTTGTTCCCCATTGGCCCTATGTGTTGGTACTCACCATGGCAATCACACTACTAGGGTAGCATGTGCAAAGGTAACCTGTGAATCACCTCTATGGTCCAGTTGTGGTTTATGTGAGTCATATGTCATTGTCACAGCTGCCACATGTATGCAGTCAGCCATCACCCTTGGCCAGGAACGTACAACACATGTGTTGGATGCCACCACACAGCCAATCTGGGGACTGGTCTCTCTGAACCCAGTAATGCCATACCCTGTCAGGTGGCATGTCATACATACTACCCCCTGGACAAACGTCAACCCCAATCCCTGCTGCTACTATTGATAGTACCCCTGAAGATGTTCCTGATAGTTTTGACCAGTTCTTTACTGAGACATTTCAGGCCCTAGCTAGCCATCTACCTCCTAGCTCCCCTGGTCCTGAAAGTAGCACCCCTAGAAAACTACTTGCGTCCAGCTGCCAACCAGTCACCACTTCACTTCTCTGTACCTTGATTGTAACAGTGAAACCCACTACACTTTCTGCTGATCAACTCCCTGCCGAGTACCTATCAAAACCAGATGATGCTATTGCTTACCCCGTCTCAAAAGTAATCAAAGGAATCATGTTATAATCTAACTTTCCCACCATCTGGAAAATGTCATATGTAATCCCACT
The DNA here is from genome assembly GCF_019279795.1 of Protopterus annectens. Lineage (NCBI taxonomy): Eukaryota > Metazoa > Chordata > Ceratodontiformes > Protopteridae > Protopterus > Protopterus annectens. Next base: position 279,938,559 of record NC_056734.1, on the reverse strand, counting down.
TCACAAAGGAGGCAGCTCTACTGAAGTCTCCAATTATAGGCCAATAGCTATACTCTCTCCACTTGCAAAGATTATGGAAACTTTCGTCATAGACAAGTCATGCACCACCTAATCCAAACTCGCATTATGGCAGACACTCAGCATGGCTTACATCCTCATCACAGCACTACGTCAGGCCTCCTAGCCTTTACTAACACCATAAGCCATACTTGCAACAATAATTATATATCCGCAGCCCTCTTTTGGGATATTTCAAAGGCATACAATATGGTTGATCACCAACTTGTACTCCACACCCTGCAAAGACTGTCTAGATACTGGAGCCTTCCAATGGTTTCAATCCTACCTGCATGGTCGACAGCAGGCTGGCCTCTGGCAGAACAAACTCTCTAACCTTCTACCTAACACCCTCAGAGTACCACAAGGCTCTATACTAGGGCCCTTGCTGTTCTCCATCTTCATTAACGACCTTTATACTGTCATCCCAAAAGTCAGCTGTATCCAATATGCTGAATACTCTACTCTGATCTGCTCAGCCACATCTCCAGTAGAGTTATGGTCAGCTACCCAGACCACCTTTAATACAATAGCAAACTGGCTTTCTGAACATCGTCTGATCCTAAATCCCAATCAAACTAAACTGCTGTTATTTCACCAACACGTTGGTCTACCACTTTCACCATTACCATAACATCAACTGATGGCACAATAATCTCCCCTGACCCATCTCCGAAACTATTAGGTGTCATCATAGACAATAATCTCAAATGTGACATACATGTTAACCAGATTATCAAAGCCATCAATAGAAAACTAGGGTCACTTTACAAAATTAAAGCCTTCCTAGCCCCTCCAGCTAAAGGTGCCATAGCTCGCTCACACCTTATTCTGACCCTTCTGTATGCATCCCCTCTACTCTCGAATATGAACCAGACTGTCCTTAACAAACACTCAATTTGCTACAACCACATTACCAGGTTTGCCACTGGGCTGCCTTTTAGGACACATCATTGCATCAATCTAAATCAGCTTGGTTGGCTTGCAATACCCAGCCTAATACAGTATAACCAACTGATTATGGCCTATAAAATCCTCTATAATCCAGACAATACTCCTGCACTTCAAATATTATCACCCCCTATAACAATCCTAGACCGCTTCGATCCTCTAACAAAGTACTACTTCAGACTAGCAAGTTTAATAACACAGCCGGTGATTCTCTCTTTGCAAACCCTGTAAGTAGATCCTGGAACTCACTTCCAGCTGATATTACCCTACTGTCCACCTTAGGTCAATTTAACAGTAGACTCAAACAACATTTGTCACTTAACTGGCTATGTCAATGTATCAAGCCTGGCTAACTTGAATGTGTAAAATCTGTGAACCACTTTACTGTGTAATTTTAATTTAATCCTGACTTGTGCTCAGGTCTAACATTAACCTGTGGAACATGTTTGACTTGCTTACTTATGTAATCTCTGTAAATAATCTGTTTGTAATATGTAATGCTAGTATTATGTAATGCTGTATCTGCTACCCTCGTAGCTTGTCTCCACGGGCCTCCCCTGGAAATGGACATGCATCCAGTCGGGCTATCCCAGTCAACAAATGTAGGATAAATAAATAAATCAATACAATATATTATAGTGACGACAATACCAGTCAGACATTGACACACACTGACAGCATGCTGAGCACACTGGGGCATACGTGGGGACTCAGAATAGCAGCCTGCCTGGGCATCACACACCTCCGCAGCTGGCACACAGGCATATGTTCCGTCGGAACAGAGCACATGCCACACATGGCACGCACATCCCCTGTGCCACACACTCACAGCCTGTAGGGCTACACAACACACCTGCTACAGATATGTCAGGTACCTGTCTTGTGTGCTGCACTGGGGTCCCGGTCAACAGGCTGTATCTGGTGAAGGTCACAGTGATATGACTCAGGGGCACTATGGTCCACCACAGCACACATGCATACAGGTCAGTCAGAGGCATGGATAGATATGACTCACTCACTGACCATGCCAGTGTGGCTGCCTGAGACATACCTCCCTGGACTACATGATAGGGAACATAGAATGGATCTCTCAGAATGTGGCACAGGCCAGTATGAGCCTGATGTTGGTTGCCAACATACCCCTCACCAGGTATTCTACCACTATATGTGGGAAGGGTGTTGTATGTCTACATTATGCTCAGTCTCCACTGCATTCATAGGGTATCCACTGGCTGTCAACATGTGCTTACATGCTAGGGAAGCCACAATGATGTGCACGGGTCATCTTGCACGTGACACCCATGGCCCAATGTATAATGGCAAAGCTCCTTGGTACACACATACTGCTTTATGCTGCAGGACATGGTTTGCATAGCGACCTCCGTGGGTATCACACAGGTTAGGACACTAACAGTGCTGCTACACAACAACAGCAGTGTACACTGGAAGATGCATGCACCAGACACTGCCCTCAGCACGGTGAACTGCAATGTCTGTGCAGTACCAGATTCATGATTCATGGCTCACAGGTGTTACCCATCACTGACAGGTTATGCCCCATACCATGCCTGTCATCCCCTACACATGTAACACACATGGATAGGGGGGTGGTATCCCAAGGTAACACAGATACACACACCTCTAGGTTGTTGGCACAGCACAAACCATCAGGGCCTACTCATGTGCAGCTGATAGTGTGTCGGACTGCCATCTGGTTCATAGCCTGGCACACACAACCCTCACATACACAGGAAGACCACCTATCCTCCATAACAACACTGGCAATATGACAGTCTCAAGAACTGTGTTTATAAGGCCGTACTGCATCCAGCCAAACATTGTGTGTGAGCATTACTGTAGCTACAACACACTAGTTGAAGAGTTCACAGCATGTGGTCACCAAATTGCAGTGGAATGACATGTTACCATTACCACAACAGGTGGGAACATGCAGCACCTGTACATCGACTACATGTACACTATATGGCCCAGACCAGCTGTGTATCCCCTGCTGTAAGTCTTTCACCATAGACACCCACACTGTATAGGGACATACCACGTGCAGACCCTGCACAGTAAGACACAGTCATATTGGTATACATTGCAAATACCATTTATCCACACGAAGCATGTGTCAGACATGGTAACTACTGCAGGTCACAGGTATTTATGTGTATGTGTCACACACATACATCATGTGTGCAATGCCATTGCTGGTTTAGGCAATGGCATGCATTGTTATGTACAAACACCCACACAAGGTCATATTGTGTGACACAACCACACGTGACAGTTGTGGGTTACCAAAACATACCTATCTGTACTTTGACAATGGTAATAGACACAGTAGCAGAGCACACTATTGGCATTACTAGCCAACTAGCCCTGTTTGGCTGTGCTGATAGTGTGGTGACATCCCCTGTGTTTACTGGGAGAGTATGCAGCATCTGGTGTGTATTGTAGTATTTGCCAAATTGGTCTGTGTGCTCACACTTGCATTTGCACACACCCTACTATCCCCACACACATGCACACTTGCCATTTTCAGGATTCATTCCTCTACCTAACTAAGTCATGACACGTGAGAGAGACACATTAGCAAAGTGCACTATTCAGTTTACTAGATAGTTCCTCTTCTCTGGCTATACTTATAGGGTTCTGACAACATCAGTATTTTGAAAGGGTAATGTGCATCAGGTAGTGTGATCTCCTGATTGCCAAAACTAACATGTTTTTCATACGGAAATGCACACACACAAACTGCCCACATCCAAGCACACACACATGCCATTTACAGGTTTCAAACTCCTACCTAACTACATTACGATATTCAGGAGAAACGCATTAGCAGAGTGCGCTATTCACATTACTGGGAGGCTTCCTTTCTCCTGCTATACTTATAGGGTGCTGACATCATCTGTGTTTAGAAAGGGGAGTGTGCATCCTGTAGTGTGTTCTCCCAGTTGCCAAAAGGGGGATTTCCCTCACACAAATTTGCACACACACAGCATCCCCCCTCATCCAAACACACACACTTGCCCTTTGCAGGATTCAAACCACTACCTAACTTTGTTATGACACTCAAGACAGACACATTAGCAGAGCACACTATTTGCATTACTGGGAGGCTTCCCTTCTCCTGCTGTACTTATAGGGTGCTAACATCATCTGTGTTTAGAAAGGGGGGTGTGCATCCTGTAGTGTGTTCTCCCAGTTGCCAATAGGGACCTTTTCCTCACACATATTTGCACACACACAGTAACCCCCCCACATCCAAACACACACACTTGCCATTTGCAGGATTCATACCACTACCTAACTATGTTATGACACTCGAAACGGACGCATTAGCAGAGTGTGCTATTCACATTACTGGGAGGTTTCCCTTCTCCTGCTGTACTTATAGGGTGCTGACATCATCTGTGTTTAGAAAGGGGAGTGTACATCCTGTAGTGTGTTCCCCAGTTGCCAAAAGGAACATTTCCCTCACACACACTAACCCCCCTCATCCAAACACACACACTTGCTATTTGCAGGATACCTAACTATGTTATGACACTCGAGACGGACGCATTAGCGGAGCGCACTATTCACATTACTGGGAGGCTTCCCTTCTCCTGCTGTACTTATAGGGTGCTGACATCATCTGTGTTTAGAAAGGGGAGTGTGCATCCTGTAGTGTGTTCTCCCAGTTGCCAAAAGGGATATTTCCCTCACACACACTAACCCCCCTCATCCAAACACACACACTTGCCATTTGCAGGATTCAAACCACTACCTAACTATGTTATGACACTCAAGACGGACACATTAGCGGAGTGCTATTCGCATTACTGGGATGTTTCCCTTCTCCTGCTGTACTTATAGGGTGCTGACATCATCAGTGTTTAGTAAGGGGAATGTGTATCCTGTAGTGTGTTTTCCCAGTTGCCAAAAGGGACATTTCCCTCTCACACACACAAACCCCACTCACCCACGCACACACACTGAGCATTTGCAGGATTTGAACCCCTACCTAACTATATTATGACACTTGTGGGAGACGCATTAGCAGAGTGCACTATCCGAATTACTGGGCATCTCTTCTGCACCTGTAGTATTTGTAGGGTGCTGACATCTTTATTTCCACAGAGGTATGTAGATGTAGTACTACCTGGCAAGTGGGGGATAGCATATATATGCATTTGCAGCCACCTACGTCTGGGTCAGATAGGCACATCGCACTGGCAGGTTATGTTCTATACCATGCTTTGGGAGCACAGGACCTGTAACACACAACACAACCAGTTCAGAACACCACACCCACATCCAGGACACACACTTAGCTTCCGTGGGAACAGTGCCAGGATATGCAGGTATTCACATACACCATTCCAGTTGTTAACATCAGGTACAGGCATATTGTGTGTGAGAACTACTCAGGCCTCTACCACTTTACCCTACAGCCACTACAATTTGTGGGTCCATGTGCTATGGCAGAACCACACACCACAGCCACATGGGTGAATACATATTGCACCTGTCCATCTGCAACGTGGGTACTCACTGTTCCACACCAGAGGTAGACCACCATTGTTGATATCTGACCATGACCACCTTTCCCTGGAAATCCATATCTCATCTCCACCCCCAGGCAAGGTTGTCACTGCACACAAACTGTGTTTAGCACAAGCAGACTCTACACTTGTGTAGACTGGGGTGGATGACTTCAGAGGACCCATGCTGGAGGACTATACTGGCCACTCAGCATAATCCTTGACACTTGCATCCCATGAGCATGTGTACAGTTTGCATTGGACATGCTATCCCACATATACCCATGACTGCTCCACAACAAGACACCTGTCAGCTGTACACCGGCCATATATGCGCCGTTCAACAGACAGAGTGACCTAATACATTGCAGAGCTGTAGCCCACAGAGGGAGGACATCTGTGGACAGTTCCAGCATGGCACTTCATTCACACATACTCATTACAACACAGTGTTCACAGTGGAATCGTCCAGAGAATACAGATAGGGCTCCCCTCAGTCTGTTATTGATGGACACCTACTGTCAGAGATCCTCAGCAACCCTCTCACAGCACACACCGACAACATGGCTGTGGCTTAGCACATTCAATCCCTGAGACCTCCACGGTGCCCCTGCTTGACAGAGGTACAGCTCACTAGCCTCACATGTTGCCTTCTGTGACCTACTTTACAGTGGCACGGTAGCCTACTATCCTGGGGATGCAGATGCCAAGCACACTCTGGCTGAGCTGTCATTCCCTGGGGCAAGAAGCCTAGTATTGACCTCTACACCCATATGTTCAATTGTCGGATGCACAATATTTGCTGTGCTGTTCTACTGTTTGCAGGTCTTTATTGCCATAGCATTCCCTGTTCCTATGACCAACTTGTGCATCTGTGGCAGATGTTTGCATATGACAGCGATCCACTATATCACTTATGTCTCTGTGGTCATTTACTGTGTGCACTGGGCTGATTGCTGTGTTGTGGTTGGTTCCTGGACTGACACGTACAAATACCAGATATATGGCCTAAGTGTGTGAGCATGCCCAGCTTAGCCTTTCCATGGCATGTTGTCTGACATATGCCTCATTTATCAAAGTGTGCGAGCATGCCCAGTGTGAGCTTTCCATATGTTGCACTCTGAAGTCCAACATATATTTGGGTGTGTGTGACCTTCGACATTCTCGCACGTTTATGATTGTGTGCTGGGTGTCATGTTGTGTACTAACTGGCCAACTGCTTCATGTCTGCCACAATAGGGATTATATTGCGCCTGCAGGAATTGCATGGGATACTTTGCAGACAGTTCTCAACATACTTTCATAATGACCTAACACTGTAGTACCGTATAGTGTACTGGTTCGGTACTTTCACTGTAGTGGACAGTATCCTGGGCTTTAGTCCTATCACTGCTTGACATCTTCATAGTGAGCACAACAGACTGTGTAGGGGCCAGTTGTGCACATATGACCATGTTGCAATATGTTCAGATATGGACTACCTACACCAGGCTCGTCCAACATTGCTAGTGTATTCCACAACATGGGTGGACATCGGCAAACACTAGCGATGTTCCATAGGCCATTTCTGATGGTAGTCACAGGGTGTGTTTGTCCTTCGACACACATTGTAACTGGAGTTTGCCATTACATATGTCATGGTTGGTATACTGTGCCTCTGTCTACCTCTGACATAACAGTGATACCCAGGGTAGCCTACCATCTCCCATACACTCATCAGGATGCCTCTTGAGGGGTGTCGATATGTGGCACTCTGGCTGACCTGTACCAGGAGTTTACTGAAGTGTGGGGGTGCCTTTTGTGTTATGGATCATTCTGTACAGCTTGTCCTATGTTTGTCAGTGCTGGGGTTCAGGTCTCTCATGTGCATATCTCACTGCCATTCAGATTGTACAAGGTGCAACATGTTCATTCATTCCAGGTTGGAGATGGCTTCATACATCAGGCACAGCTTTCCTGTAGCTGGGAAGGATGGCGGTGTGTGGGGCTGCAGTTTGTTTACTCAGGCAACACATGGCATCTGTTCAGGCTCTTTGCTACCCCTGGTGGGGTACTGTTGTGGACTTTACAGTTGTTGGAGGTGTCTGCTGCGGTATATCCCACAGGGGCTATTGTAGTCAGTTGTGATGCTGATGGAGGATGGCTGCAGAGCCAGAGTGAGTTCCCCTTATCTACATCTGCCAGCCTTCATGTTTGGGTGGGTATATGGTGCATGTTTCTGCGAACACTACAGACACATGTTTGTCCGGTGCAGGATATTTATCACCTTTTGTACCCAGGTCTCACATTACATGTTAGGTGCCTCATGGGTTAACACCTGTGTGGTAATTTGTGGGCACTTACTGTATATCCACGGTGGTTGTCTATACACAGTTCTGCGATTAGCTTGCTGACATGGCTATGGCTACAGTTGTCTGTTTGTAGGTGGCCCTTTTGTGGGTTGCTTGTGTCAGCTGGGGGTCGGATATGGTGGGCTGTTTGTACTCCTCTGCATACATGCTCAGTCACAGTCCTTCCATGTTGGCCTATACCTATGGGACATGTATACAGAATGGGGGGGGCGGGCCAAGACCAGGCCTTGTGGGATGCCACTCATATCCGCTTTGTAGTCTGACATGGATGCGGCATGTCTGACCATGTCAGTTCTGTCCTTGGTCTGCTTTGCAACCCCTCTACTGACATAGGGGTGTATATTTAAGCTGGTGAACATATCCATACTGAACACATACGATATTGTCTAGAAGCATGTGCACGGTCCAGCTACACTGTGTGGACCACATAGCCCTGATCAATGACCTTAATGACTGCTTCAAATGGGTCAGACATGTTTAGGGGCCGGTTCTGCAGTTACAACAGCCACAGTGTGTAGGGTCCAGTATCAGTAGGTCCACATTAGCCTTCTGTCTGCGGTACATACTGATCCTTTCCATAGCTGTGCAGAACAAGCTTGTCAGGATCCCGGGGTGGTAGTTTGGAGTATCCATTCAGGCAACACCTTTGTTGTGATGGACCACTGTTGTTGTACACTGCTCTTTGGGTACATATCCTGTGGTAAGGCTGACATTGGCCAGTAGTGTGATTTTGCATTCCATTACTCTTGGGGTCCATGTTGGCCTCAGCACAGGACACCATCACATACCTTTGCTGCTGTGTGTTCTGCTTTGCAGATGATGGCTGTTACCTCAGCATCTGCAATGTCAGGGGACCATCTGCTGGGATAGGTATTTTGCACTTGGGGGGGTTGCACTGCACCTGACAGGTTGTATGTTAGCAATATGTGTGTGTGTTTGGTATGTTGTTTGTAATATCTGTGTGATTCGGAGCATATCTGTGGATGCCCAACATGGTTCCTACCATCAGTTGGGTAAGCCTTGTGATTATCCTTAGTGTCCTGTATGTGTTGTATCTTCATAAGTTCATGGGTTCATAGTAGGCTAGACACCCTAGGCCATTAGTAAGCCTAGCTAGAGTGTGTGTGTCTTTCGCCACCCCTTGCTATGTTCAATTATGGCCATTTATGAGGTTCTTCACTGTGCCTTTGTCTGGTCATGACACAGTGGGGACCCCCAGTATACATGTACAGTCATCCATCCACTTGGCAATATTCCTGTTGAAGGGTGTCAGTGAGGGGCTCTGCCTACCATGGATTGGGATCCTGTTTCTGGGTGTGGGGAGCCTATGGGTTATGTATCTGTCCCTCCAGCACATCTTATTTCATTATGTGTTGAGGTTGACATCTGTGACTCTCACAGCTCCAATGGCTTTGATTTCCTGTGGTGTAGCATGTCCATTACACCTGTGTTGGACATGGCCTGGTACAACAGACATACAATGCCTCTGTGTAGGCAGTGTGTGACTGCAGTCAGCTGGGGTGTCTACAGCCAGGCAGCATATGACATATATTGCACACCCTTTATCCTGTTGGTGGGGTAACTATGAGGTCTTCCGAACCGCTGCAGGTGTCACGTATGGTACATCCCATATGAGTCATTGTACTAGATTATGGGTCTTATAAGGAAACAGTACAGTGGCACAGTGACCTCTGTTGATGTTGATGTGAATCCTTTCATGATACGGTGTCCAGTATCAACAGTCTTCATAGCCACACTGTCACATGACAGATTAATGTCGACCTGTGTCCCTAGGTCCCTGATGACTCCTTGCATACATAATGGTTTGACACCTATGTGGTACTTTGTGTACCTTGTCTGGTATTTGGTGGGACATCCATACTGCCCAGTGTCTTCGGAGGTCTGGGTGGGGTTCTTGTGTGTGAGAGTGTGGTCTGTCGCATGCTACAGACTGTACAGCAGTTTTGACTACAGTTATGTGCACATGGGTGGTGTCCGCTGCTTTGTGCATTGTCAGTTACCTGGCTATATGGGTGTCTGTGCTGCATATGGATACTCCCCCTCCTTTGATGTCTTGGTGCAGGTGTTGGGGCCATAACACATGGTATGTGGTATAACCTAGTAGTGCTGGTGTGCTATCACTAGGCCTGCAGCAGGCTTCTGTCACTGGACAGGCATCAATGTTCTCCATAATGGGAAGTGCCTCAGGGGCATGCATATTGCAGTTTACACATCTGGCATTGGTCAGCATTACCCTTATGTTTCCTACCACTTATGTTTTCTAGGGTGGTGGGTAGTCTTTTTGGCCTTCCCTACATACGGCTCTATGGAGGCGGCAAAGGCCTTATCCAGTATCCAGACGCACATGGGTAACAGCTGACAGCCATCCCTGTAACAGCAGCATGGCTTGTCATGCTTGACATCTCAAGCAGACACACATTACACCCTCTTGGACTGACAGCTGTAACTGTGCCAGCTGTTAAACATGAGCATTCTGTGTTTGTACTGTGGCATCATTCTTGGTGAGCGTTGGATGCTGCACACAGCCAGTGTCATCCCGCCCTGGGGTACATACTCGGAGGGACCATCCATGTCTCATTTGATGTTGACCAGGGAGGTACATCTCAGGTAATTCACACCAGCATGGACATTGAGTGCATCATATTTCTGCTTGCTTTGGGGTGACCTGCGTACTTGTGTTAAGTGGCATTTTGTGGCTACCAACAAGCAGCTTACTCTACCCTTTCCCTTGTTCAGTCTGGTGAGTGGGACAGCTGTGTGTCTGCCTATACAGACACCTATTACGACTGTATCAGGCATGTTGTTCCTCCTTTGGGCCTGTGACTGTTTGGCACACCAGCTTTGCGTACTATTCGTTGCATGTGCTTTGTTTGAAGGTTGTGGTTGCTTGTGATCTACTTTGGAGGCATCTGTTGGTGTGGTGTGTTTGTAATTAAGGCCTCCGGGAATATTTGTCTGTGTTTATGTGTTTGGTTTACAGTTGTGGTAGGTCTATGTGGGACTGGATTTGTGGTGTATGTGGTTACCTTCTCCTCCTGACTAGTGTTGACAGTACTGAGTTGTTGGAGCTCAACCTCTGGTTTGGATACATGGATGCATCTATCACATATGTTTGTATTTATTGGGGGGTGTTGTGGTTGTCTGTGTACTTGGTACTGGCATCACATTGCCTCTGGATTCATAGATTATACTTGTTGTGGCTGGACTTAGCAGATTGTATGTGTGGACATATGTTGTTGCCATACTACTGGTCAGTGATTACTTCCCTTTTTATGTTTGCTCTATCATGTGGTATCTTCCTCATTCTCTTGCATGGTTTGGTAATGGCTGGAGGCCAGCATGCCAGATGCCTGCGTGTATGGCATTGTGTGTTGTTGTTATTTGTGATTGCATACTCCAAGCATTCCTGGCTGTGTTCATGGAATGCCTGTATAACATGTTCTGTGGTGTGTCCCATATTCTGCACTTGCACAGGGCCTTTTGTGGATTCAACATCGGTTTTGAGGGCTGCAACCTATACTTTATACATGTTTTTCACTGTGGTATTCTGGCCAGGGACTGGGGTCAGGGTGTGTATATCCAGTGTGATTACTCTATGGTCTGGTCTTACCAGTGAGGGGTACACTTCTCATCTTGCCATCCAGTACACATGTTGCTGATTATCACATCCAGTATGCTTACCCCTCTTGTGGGAGTAGTACATTGTTCCTGGGCATTTTGGTTTATGGAATCTGGGTAATTTTCTCCTACTGTGTTGGTGCTAGTACAATGCTACCGGTGTATGTCTGGGTATTTTCAGTCGAGCAATATAATGTGGTTTGGTGGGCTTGATATATTCATGTATTCCGACATAGGCCAGGTGCTGTTCCTGGTATTAGGACAGTGGTCTGCAGCAGGCTATATACTGCGAGGCAGTTTTAGCCATTGGTATTTGACCATGGATATTCCATGCTGCTTCTTGTTGTGGTACCAACATGGGGTGTGGTTATCCTTGCCATTTCTTGCTAGTCACCCTCCTTTTGTAGCTTGTTCCATGTTTTGTGGCTGTACAGCACAGTATGAGGTGTGACCTGGTAGTGTTAGGGTGCTGATGTGAGCCTTGCCCAGTTCTCTATTACAGGACTGGTATCTACATTCTCCTTACTGTGTGCATTTACACTGCACACATCTTGCTGTTTATACATCTGGCATGGGGTAGTATTACATCTAGGTTCCTATCCCTTGTAGAACCTATGAGGTTGGGTTTGTGTTTTGAGACTTACCTATTCAGGGCATGCTGTGGGTACTGACAGCCTTTGCCAGTATCCATGGGGCATGGCATGATAGGTGCATGCCACCCCTAGCAGGTGGTGCATCATGTCAATCTCCGCATATCTTCCCAAGCTGTAACACATTGGCTCCCCTTTGACTGACTGCATTACTTCAGCCAATTATTGTACTTGATCTTCTTGTCTTCATAGTGTGGCATCATGCTTGGCGAGGGTGAGATGTTAAGCAGGGTCTTCATGTTTGCATATACTAGATGGTGTTACATTGCTTAACACATGGCAATCATGCCTCAGGTGGTGCTGCAGGGCTGCCTCTGTCGGATGCACATACTACACTCCCTGTACATGTTTGAGAGCAGGTTGTGTCATGTTAGGCATCCCTGTTACTATATGAGTGAGTCAGAGAGGGGTATCATTTCCAGGGTTCCTACTGAGCCAGTGTATGTGCTATGTGTTGCCTCTTTGCCAAGGCCAGGGCATACTGGGCATGCCTCCTTCTGCCTACTGGGGCAGGCTCAGGTTGTTCCTCCTCCGAGTCACGCTCTGCCTGTGATGGCCTTGGCAATGGTGGGGGGCTGTTTGGCCCGGCCCTATGCTACTCCTGCTGCAGCTGTTTTCGCAAGATCATATTATGTAGCATAGCACATACCATGACAATTTGGGTACATGTAGTTGGTGTGTACTTCAAGGCTCCACCAGATGTGTCCAGACACCGGAACCGTGACTTGAGCAGCCCAAACACACGCTCTATCACATTACGTTGTCAACTGAGTACATTTCTGCAGCTAAAATGTCTCCTACACGGACTGGTTTCTGCTTCGTGGATTGCTAATATACCTCATTTGCATACCTTTCAGATGCAAGTGAGGTATTTAGCATGTCCACGCCCAGTCCGTGTAAGAGACGTTTTAGCTGGTCTCTTACACGGAGTTTAGGGCTGTTCCTGGATCGCGAGGCTTGCATGGAGTGTTGCACGTCTCGTACACTCCGTGCAAGCCTTCGTGAATCCTACCCATTGTTTTAACATGTGAATTGATTGGAAAAATTACAAAACAAAGAGTGGACAATATGTGGCTGAAGAGTATGAAAAACAAGCATCAAGGTGATGCATCACTTCCTGTGCAACAAAGGAAAAACACTAGGAGAAAATGGGATGACAAAGTACACTAAAATGCATCTTAAAAATACTAAGTGTATGAACAACATACACTACTTCCTAAGACTGTATAGTTGGTGGAGAAAATAGATGATGAGCAGACATTCTTGAATTTGTGCTGTGCCTTTTTACCATTGTACAAGGGAACAAGCAGAACATGTGTAACATATTGTGAATGGAGCATCTTTATTTTATAGTCATTTGTGCTTGCCTCATTGGCATTGCCTCTCTTCATATTGGTCAAAAAACCCTTGTTTTTTAGTCTGACAATTAATGGAGTTTTGCCAGGGGTAGAGAGAGATATTAATGTGTGGTCAAAAAACTGCCCCTTTCTAGTAGCAGTAAACATTGCTAAAGTAGCTATGCACATCATTTCAAAAGAGAGGATTACTAGACAGATAGTAAACTAGGAAACCAGACAAAGGCCAAAACATACACAGATGACAAACAAATGTAAAAGAGTATATGAGCAAGAGAACATAATTGATGTTATTTGTATGGCCATCTCTGGGGAAGTATGCTGAAAATGTAATGAAATGGACCAGGAAAAGAAACGGCAGAAAATAAATGTTTTATACATTAAACACATTACCATTGCAATTACGACTGGGGAAAAAATCATTACAGAAAAGATTAACATGCAGTGTCACTTAATGTAACCCACAGCCACCCCACTAATAACAGACTGAAGAAACATAACATAGAAACAGTATTGCGATAGTTGTGATGTGTACTAAATGAAGATATAAAGGGATAGGGGCACAGATTCATACAAAGTAGCTAAGCATATAGTCCATGACTATTAGGGAGCCTAACCCAAATTTCTAACTGCTGCAAAGCACTGCCTGCTTAAGTGACCAGTTGAAGGTCACATAGTAGAAAATTAAGACAGATTCAAACCGTGTACTCTTAGCACTGGAAGCAGAACTTTAGCACTCTGCACTTATTGCAAGACATATCGCAAGTTCAATTAGAGGAACATGAATGGATTCTGCAGGCTTCCCTGAAGAGTGCAGTTTTCTGCAAAAGTACATAGAGTAATTTCTAAGTTTTAAAGAGCCCAGAGCATAAGTAGTTTGTTTGTGTCATTCGGCTTTTCCCGGTTAGGGGTCGCCACAGCAGAACTCCGGTCCGCTAATGATTGGTAGTTGATTTTTACATGCCAAGTTACCAGCCCTGATGCACAACCTTCAACGAAGGTACGCCCATTCACGCATGTCTCCATGCAGAAGACACTCTAACTGAGAATCGAACCAGACAGCGTCTTACTGTGAGGCGACAACGCTATCGCAGCACCACCAGTCCAGAGCATAAGCAGTACTTATGCTATTATCAAAGAGTCAGTTTTGCTGGACTGAACAGAGAAAAGCATAGTGCTGGAAGACGTGCACCAAAAATAAAACTTATCCAACGGCAGGGAATATAAAGTTGGTAATATTTGGCTATAGAATTGCAGAACAGCATAGTAAGGAGAAAAAGAATGTAACATTAGTTAAAAAATTTAACTGATAAATTTCTTACAATATTCCACCCCCCTCCACAAAAAAATCTACCTATTTTAGGGACTGGGGAATAGAATTATTTTCCAGTCCCATAATTTTACTGCATCATTATCAAGAAGTCAGGTTTGTAGAAGAGTGATTTTCCTGAGTGTTAACAAGTCACTTTATGAGCAGAATAACAAGAAAAGATAGAAAATATGCTAGAAGACATCTGTGCCCCAGAAAAAAATAGTTAAACTGAAGTTAAGGAATAGAAATTCAGTCATATTTTGTTTTGAAACTTCTGTAAAAACACACCACTAAACTATGACCCAAACAAATAAATGCAATGGAAACAGTATACACCTGATAATAAGACTCCAAATATTTGAAAGTTTTAACAACTTTCATCCTTTAATAAATGGACTTCATTAGAAAACAAAAAAGACACTTTCAAAACATTTAAATACCTCTCTTTAAACATCATATGATCATGTCAATGAATCAAATATTACCAATTCTTTGGTACACGAAATTCATTAGTAAATACTTCATAGAATACATTTTAAAATACTATATTACAAACAAAAACAATGAAAAATATATAAAAATAAGTGAAAATATATTATTATTATAAGTCAGTACGTAAAAATCTACTGCCAATCATTAGCAGACCGGAGTTCTGCTGTGGAGACCCCTAACCGGGAAAAAATGAAAGATACAACATCCAGTTACCTAAAACATGCTTTTATATAAGCACATCAAAGCTCATCTTACACATACATTTTTGTTTTTGTAGTGGAGAAAATGCAAAACAATCCATGGAAAACCCAGCCAGAGCAGAAAAGATTGTAGTGGCAAATGAAATTAGATGCCACAGTTCCACTAGGTTTAAATGATGTAATTTCTATTAAGTTTTACTTAAATTAAAAGCATATTGCAGGTAATTGGATAAACAATAATACATTTCACTTATTTTTATATATCTTTCATTATTTTTGTTTGTAATATGGTATTTTTAAGATGTATTTTATGAAATATGTATTAACAAAATTTGCGTACCAAAGCCATTTTTGGTAATATCTGATTCATTGTTATGATCACATGATGTGTAAAGGAAGGTATTTAAATGTTTTAAAAGTGTTTTTTTTTTCTGATGAAGTTTGTGTATTAAAGGATGAAGGAACTTCAAACTTAACAATATTCTGAGTCTTATTGTCAGGTTTGTAGGACCATTTCTATCACATTTATTTGTTTTGTTTTGAAACTTAGTAAGGGAAAACAAGAATATGACATTATAAAATGCTATAAAAACAAATAAAAATAAATAAATAATAATGGTAATCCTTCCATTGCAGGCACTGGGGAACAGAATTGTTCCCAAACCCCTTCTTTTCCAGTAGTGGCTGTCACACATGAAACTGCAAGGATATCTAAGTGCAGTAGCATTTCTGTCACCTCAGAAATAGTGCGGGGGGAGCTTTCAATCATCTTGAATTAAAAAAGGATACCTTAAACAAAGGCCTGCAATTTAGCTGCATTTTTGGTTGCAGCTGTATAACTCCTTAGTATAATATAAAATGAGCTCTGAGATAAACATAAATGAAGGACATACCAGGAAAAAAAGAAACAGTCCTGTTACATAAAGTATATGAGATGACAGTGACTGACACTAATCCCATTATATGTCGATGGGATAGGAATACACCACTACTTCCTTATGTCTAGCATGACTCATATAAAGCAGACTTGAACTTGATTATGGGAAAGAGAAAGGCTTGAAGAAAAACAATATCACATTGATATGTTAAGCCCCATTGGAAATATTTGTAGCAAAACATGTTAAAATTCTATAAGATGTATTCCTAGTGATTCTGATGTGTTAAAATAGCTCAGAAAACAAAGAGAGTATAAAAATAGATTTTCTTTTAGTTCTAAGGTGAAGTTTTCCTTTAAATAGTGCTGATACCAAGCGGTTAGTTCTGTTGCTGTTGCAACGTAATAAAAAAGGAAGGTTATGGCTGAGATGGCCTCTCTCTGCAGAGGGAGTTTGTGCCTAGAATAGTGGCACTGGTAAGAGCACTATGGAAAGAAATGGCACCCTGAACAAGCCTGACATAACCTGAAGATATTCTGTTGAGATTACAGCTGGTAGAAAATTCTCAAGTTTAATTTGAGACAAGAAATGCACTGGAAACAGTGATTTTAAAAGTTGTGTTATTTTGTCTTCTCTTTTAATAAAAAACAACAAAAAACTATTTTATGTACTCAGTACCCCTGCTGCCTTATTTTGATACTTGTGTATAAATATGTATATGCATCTGTCCATATGTGGATGTTTGTGTGTGTGTGTGTGTGTGTGTGTGTGTGTGTGTGTGTGTGTGTGTGTGTGTGTGTGTGTGTGTGTGTGTGTGCGTGTGTGCGTGTGTGTGTATACACATTTGTATAGTCCAGTGATCTTTTTCAGTCACAGCCTGGGCTCAGGGAGCAACAATATGCAAAATACACAAGAAATAAACATCAGAGCAGCAATGAATTGCATAAAATGCATAAACAACTGAAAGACAGCAAAGTCATAGAAATACAAGAGATTCAAGTATAATTATCTCTTCATATTAGTTCTCTGAAGTGTCTAGGACTGTTAATCAAATCTGATTCAATTGTTCAAATGTGAGGGATGAAGTGTAGCAACAATAGAGCAAGATGAGCAGCCACATGTGGCATAAAGTGCTAGGGGGCACCATTGCTACAGACTGTTCTTAAGTACATTACTGGCTTTCAGAAAAGAATGCTGATATTGCATTTGCTGTCAAAACTGAAGTGCGTCAATGCTTCATGTTTGGCATAAACTGTACCAGCTGCTTGTTACAGATGTTGCAAACAGTTTGCTACAGCGTAAAGGCAGAAGACTTTTTTTTAGCATAGATTTTTTTGTTTGTTTTGTGTTTTTGGTTTGCCTTTCTTCTCCATGCTTTGTTATATTCAATATCATTTCCCTTCAATTCATTTTCCAATCCCTCTGTACCTCTCTTCTTTAACTTACCTATTCTGTTTTCTTTTAATTTTTTCCAATTCTAACCTATAATATCTCAACAATTTTTCCATCTGTTTTTAATTATGCTATTTCTTTCCTGTTCTGCATCTTATAATGACTCTACTTCACATATCTAAATTATAGATCAAATGTCAAATAAATATTGATTGTCTTTCTGTCCTCTATCCACCTCTTCCTCTTACTGTCTTGCATTTCCTGTCCAGCTTATCAGCCACCTGGACAGTATCATCATTATTTTTTCTCTTTTTCTTCCTGCTTCCTTCGTGTACCAGTGGTGAATTAAGTGTTATTTGGGCCCTTTGCATTTTTCACTCCATGCACCCCCACAACACACACACACACACACACACACACACACACACACACACACACACACACACACACACACACACACACACATGCACACACATGCACATGCACGCACACACACAAACGCACACACACACACACACACACACACACACACACACACACACACACACACACACGCATGCGCACATGCACACACAAGCGCATGTGCACGCACACACACGCATGCACCACACACACATACACACACACACACACACACACACACACACACACACACACACACACACACACACAGTACACCTACTTTTGAACCTCAAATGTTTGCTTGTGATAAAAAATAGCCTCAGTGAACTATTTAAAGTTGTTGTACAAAACTGCATGCTAGTTCTGGAAAGCCCGGGGGTTTAACTGAATTGGGGCATGTTGTGTCCTCAAACATAATTTTGGCAAATGCAAAAAGAGCTAGTGCTGTTCACCAAAATTACTTTTGATGACAGTGGAGTTTGCTTTTTTCCCACTGTTGTGTGACTTCAGAGTTAGTATATATAGGATCGGGGTGTGGTGGGTGCAGGGTGAATTGCTCCCCTGCAAAAACAAAATTGTTGAATTGTTTGTTGAAGGAGGTTTTTGTGATTTTTTTCCCAGTTGCTAAAATTACCTTTGATGACTCAACATGAATCCAACTGAACAAACAACAAGAGAGTAAGCTACTTCTATCCACCAACACCCTCACCCTCACTCAGCAGTTATGGGCACTTTACTGTGTACATGCTACCCAACTGTAATAAAAAAGGGAGAAGAACAGAAAAAGAAAAATGTTTCTCAGCCTATATGTGGAAGAGTCAGGGACAGATGAGAGCTATGCAAATTAAATTTTGTTTTACACGAATTAATAGCCACAAGTATTCCAGCTTATTTCACACAAATGTACACTACACTACTCCTTTAAAATCAACTCGTAACTCAACAATTAAAGCCACTTTGCTTTGCTCTGTGCACCTCATCTGACTGTCATTTAAAAAAGGAATAAACCAAAAAGTGGTGAATTTCAAGCAAATGCCCCCCAAAACAGGAAGAGATTTTAAATATTGATTCAGATATACTTAGAAAAAAAGGAAGGATGTGCTCTTTAGTTCTTCTCTTTACATAGCTCTCAACCTTCCATCCCCAACACTTCCTCTAATAATGTGGAACATATGGACAAAATGAAGAACATTTACAAACTAGATTCAATAAAACATTCACATGCCAAGCTCACTACGTGATTAAAATGTCATAGTTTCTACTTATAAAAATATTGTTTGATGAAGTTATATGATTCAGTATTATTTACCATGGAAAGTAGCTAAAAGAGAAACCTAAGCACTGTGTGTGCAACAGACCCTTTCAGTGAGGAAAGTGGACTTTTTAAAACTCAAAATGAGGTGCAGCTAAATTATATGCATTTACCTGTCTTCTTTCCAGTTCCCTTGATCCATTAGTCTGTTGTTGCAGATACACACACTCAAGTGGCTGCAGCATAGCTCTCAACCTTACATCTCCAAAATGAGGAACACTAGACCTTGTAATGTGGAGTAAATGGGCAAAATGAGGAACACATACTTATGGCTTATTAACAGTTTCAACCAGAAAGATCATATGATGGTTAAAATATGATGGCTTCACTTATAAAAAAGATCTTTTAATGAATTAATATGATTTATTTCTATTTACATACAAACCCTCCCATCTGGAATCCTCTCTGGAACCCACATACAAACCCTTACATCCTTTCCTCATCTGAAACCTGGCTTAAGCCACATATCACTAACAATGAAATTCTCCCACCAGGCTATAATATCTATCGCTTTGATAGATTCTCAAAAAAGGGGGTGGTGTAGCCATCCTCCACTCCAATAGCCTCAATTTCTCACCTTTCCTCACAACCATCCCTGACTTTCACCCAGTTGACCGCATCATCCTTAATTGCCACCTTATCCCTCACAAAAAAAATGAGCTGTTGCCACCATCTATATCCCTCCTGGAAACAATTCATCTACTTTAGAGAATATTTTATCCTGGTTTTTCCACAATATTCCCTATGAAAACCTCATCTTAAGCAATGTTAACTTAGATTTGTCTAAACTTAAAACTGACTCTCCACAACTCAACATTAACCTGCATGGTTTCCATCAACTGATATCTTTGCCCACCCGCCTCAATAAAAACTCATCTTCTGGCTCCATAATTAACTGGATACTCACCAACTCCCCTAACCACTACCACAACCCCACTACCCTACCTGACCAACTTATCAACCACCTCCCCACCTCAGTCCTTAGATATACCAACCAACCCCCCAAATCTCACCTTTTAGAGATTGCTGAAAACTCTCTAATTTTAATGTAGTCCAGTTCAACTCTATTCTATCCACCATTGACTGGTCCATCATTAAACAAATCCCTCTCAGTGACGCAGTTACTAGGTTCAATAGCATCTTCCTGAATACCCTGAACTCCCTTGCTCCCTCTGGGAAGGTTAGAATAAAACCCAATTATGCTTCCTGGCTCTTATGCTAAAAGGAGAGAGAGAGCTTGGAAAGCCTGGATCAAAACAAAGGAATTACCTCTGCTACATAATTATAGACACCTCAGAAATCTTACAAAAAAACAAATCAATAATGACAAAAAGTCCTCTGCCCAATTCAATAACAAATCTAACCTTCACAAGTTCTGGTATACTATTAACAAACTTCTCTCGCCAGGCCTCCCTCAAATCCCTGCCCCTACCCAAATACATCTCCTCTGGAAACTGCAAATCTTCTCAATAAACGAAACCATTCAAACACTCATACCTTCCACCTGTAACACAACTTCTCTGCCTACCCCTCCCAATCCTTCTAACAAACAACTATTCTCTACATCCAGTTCTTACTTCCTACATTAGATCTCTTCTGCACAAACTCAAACCCTGCTTTCCCTTCACTGACAATCTACCTTCTACCTTCCTCAAACTTGCTGCTGACTCCATTGCCTATCCAGTATCTATACTAATCAATAGATCTATTTGGGAATCCACCGTCCCTACCCTATGGAAATCCTTTTTCACTATTCCCCTGCATAAAGGTGTAAACTCTACAGACTCATATAATTACTGACTAAGATTCTCGAAAAATGTATAAACTCACAACTACTCAACTACCTCCTCCAGCATAACCTCCTTACTCCCACTCAGCATGGTTTCCATCCCAACTGCAGCACAACTGTTGCCCTCTTATCCTTTACAAATACGATTGCCGAGGCCCTAGACAATAACAAACTCATATCATTTCTTTTCCTTGACCTTACCAAAGCCTTTGATACAGTCCCCCATCCCCTATTGCTATCTAAACTTGCAGATTTCAATCAATCTTCTTCCTCCCTTGCCTGGTTCTTCAGTTACTTATCCTGCAGGCAGCAATCTGTTAAATGGCTCTCTTCCACTTTTCCATTCATAACTGCCCATCCAGGATACCACAAGTCATCCTGGGTCCCCTCCTATTTAATGCCTTTACCAGTGACCTCTATACTTCTTGTAACAATCCTCCCTCATCCAATATGCAGTCGACTTGACTCTCATCTCCATCTCAGACAATATCTCCAATCTCCACATTCTTACTCAACAGACCTTCCTATCTACTGAACAGTAGTTGTCCAGGAATCTATTCATTCTCAGTCCTAAAAAGACCAAACTATTATTATTTTCCCCTGATCTCTGTCTCCTCTCAAATCCACCTTTACTATTACTTGCTCTAATAACACTGTTATCCAACCTAAAGCTCACACTAAACTCCTTGGGGTTCATCATAAATGATGAACTGAAATTCAACTTGCACATCCTCCAAAGTATAAAAAAAACTCACCAGAAACTTGGTTTACTGTATCATAACAAAAAAATTGTAACTACAAATGCCAGACTCTCCCTTGCACAAGGTCTTCTCTTCCCCTCCCCTCCCTTCCATATGGGTTCCCTATTAGTTCAGCAAATGTCTGAAATGTCGAACACCACTTTATCGACAGCTGATTGTCAAAAAGGCCAAATTTTGAAGACACGTTTCCTCCATGGTGGTGTGATCTCGGAGTTGGTATATTTAAGTAGGGGGTGTGGGGGGAGAAGCCCCCACTTTATTTTGTGTTTGGCTTGTTTTTTTTTTGCTTTTTCTGTTTGTTTGGGATTTGGGTGTTTTGATATTTAGGTGTCGATAAAGGGGCGTTCTACATTATTTAATAGGGAAGCTCTATATGCTGCCCCAGTACTCACCAACATCCAAACTACTACTTTAAACATACTCCAACAAACTTACCACAAGATAGCTGGATTTATCACAAACTCTCCATATAATACACATCACTGCCTTGCCCTAGATACTCTCCACTGGTTAGAATTCCCTCATCTTCTACTGCTATCACAACTTCAAATGTTACACTTCATTCTTTACAAACCTTCATCCTGCCCTGCTCTTTCTTCTTTCATCTATATCTACACTTCCCCGAGGACTCTCCATACCTCTCATCAGCAATTACTACAAATCTACCAACTCAAAAAAATAGCTGGCAAACTCCTATATAAACAATCTGTCGCACAAGCCTGGAACAAACTCCCAAGAGGCATTTGTTCCATCATTCACCTATCCCACTTTAAAGAAAAACTCAAACTTCATCTACTCAACTCCAAAATGTGTCCTTGTCAAGCCCCTACTTAAGCTACCCACAATCCTACTATATACCTTTTCAGTCCCTCCACATACAGCTAAGTACTCCATTATTGCGGATACTTATTAAACTCTGCAATCAATACTGTTGGACTTAACTCTTTTTGTAAATATGTATATATATTTTTTAGTCTGTAAAAATATTGATATGTATATGTCATGTGTTTGCATTTCTGCTTTGTCTCTCTAACATTTGTATAACTGATTTTGACCATATTTTTGAATTAGATGTTTGATTCTCTGTAAACTGTGTTTTTTTGGAGCTTTTCTCCTTGGGTCTCCACTGAAAATGTGCCACAAGCCCAGCTCGACCAACCTGGTTAACAAATGTCAATAAATAAATAAATACATTTGTCATGGATATCAGTTACAAACTTTCTAACACTGAATGTAGGACACACTCTTTCAATGTGGAACTTTGAGGAACATGAACTTTTTAAGACCCCAAATGAGGTATGTTCCTTGTAATGCAGTACACTTGAGAAGTATGGTGCAGTGGATGAGGGTAAAAAAGTGCATACTCCTTATTTTCAACTTGCCAAGGCATTTGATACACTAACCCACTCAGGTATTGTTGACAAAGCTCTCTGTGCTAGACATTAATCCCTGCATAACTCGCTGGATTGCTGGCTGGCTCATAGACAGGTAGTCAGGATCAATGAAACCACCTCCACCAAGAAACCGACCACCAGAGGAGTGCTTCTGGGCTCCAAGCTGGTCATACTGCTGTTTGGCATCTACTTTTTTGAAGTCAAGGCTAATGTTCAAGGCCTCTGGATTACCAAGTTCATTAATGACTGCAAATTGGGAGCTATTATAGAATCCCCCCAAGACACCAACATCTTGAAGCAAGTAAAAATACCCATCGTAGTTCCTCCAGCTAATGTTTCAAACTTAAAGTAGTATATCTTAATGGTGTTGGAGGAAGCATTTTACAGCAAAAATATAACACTTATATCCAGGTATTTACTTTATTTTTTGGTTCCTTCTCCTAAAACATTTGGTTTGTTACCAGTTATTGGAGACTGAAGTTACTAAATAATGCCAAACATTTGAGTTTCAGACTATTATTTTATTCAGAAAATTCATGGTAACACAAATTCTTTTATTTAAGCAACTTTGTAATTTTATAAGAGCCTATTATTAACATCTGTTCCTATTTTTGAGCCTTTGTTAAGTCTTTATTTTAGGCTTTATACAGATTTCTTCAGCTGAAAGTTCCAGAGGTGTTGCTCATCCAGTCAGGATAAAATAGACGAGTGTTTGTGAGTTCTGTTCAAGCAGCTTTTTTAGGTACAAACACATCAGGATGGAGGTTTAATAACCTTAACTTAGATAAACTTATAAACAAACTAGCTATTACACTCATACATGCGACTGTCTGGCTGCACTATCAAAATGGCACTGAAGCTAGCACATGTTTGCTACTTATATGCAGGTTTGTCTTTTCAGCTTTTCCCAGTTAGGGGTCTCCACAGTGGAACTCCAGTCTGCTAATGATTGGCAGTAGATTTTTATGGTGCTGAGTTGCCAGCCTGACGCCCAACCTTCAGCAAAAGCACGCCCATTTACACATGTCTTTCAGAGGCCACTCAACCACAGAGAGGACATGCAGACTCCACACAGAAGGCACTCCAGCCAAGAATCGAACAGGAGAACCTCTTACTGTGAGGCAACAACACTACAGCTGTACCACTGCGGTTTCCACATGCTAGCCTTGAAATGCTTCTTAAAGGTACAACACACACACACACACACACACACACACACACACACACACACACACACACACACACACACACACACACTGTTCTACATCTTCCCTCTTTGAGAAATAAGTCATGCAATATTAACAGCATTAATTGACATGCAATTAATACAAATCATTTTTTGTCATGCAATTATACAGAAGTGAATACATATAGACAATTATGTCCAGGTTGCTGTGTATTTCACACTAGGTCTGGAAATATAACCAAATCATGTAACATAGAAATTATATTTAGGTCTAGCAACTGGGACTGTCTCTGCTGAATGTTCAACTTTAGGGACATCATGAACTTCATCAGGAATGGAAGTAGAAGTTAAGACATGTTCTGGAACAGAAACACTGTCTGGATTGCTCTGAGATTTAAAGTCTGTATCACAGGAACAATGCTGCAGTATCGATTCTGATACAGGAAGAAGATGTCTGCAATTTCTCCTGTACTCCCCACCCTCAGATTCTATGAAGTAGGATATCGGCTTGGTACATATACCTGTTACTTGATCAATCTGGTCGAAACCTTTTGCCATTTTTATCCTCACTGTCTCTCCTTTTTTCAATGGAAGAAGAAATCTGCTTGATTTATCATAGCTGGACTTCTGGAAAGAAAGCTTTCTGAATAATTGCACTCTAATTGTTTTGTTGCTCTTAGCTTTATGCCTCAACAGACTGGAACTAATAGGCAATGTTGTTCTGGTTTCCATTTATAGAAGTTTCTGAGCAGGTGAGCCAAGTATATCGTCATGGGGCATGTTTCTGAGACTAAGTAAATTTTAAAAGACATCTGTATAATCACACCTTGACCTCTCAAGTAATTGCTTTGCACTCTGTACTGCATGTTCAGCTAGTCCATTTGACTGTGGATATTCTGGACTACTAGTAACATGTACAAAGTCCCATTCTTTTGCAAATTTCTAAAACAACTGACTGTTAAATGGGGTACCATTGTCAGAAATAACTTTGTGTGGACTACTTTGAACTGAGAAATAGTGTTTCAATTTGGTGATAACAGCAGTAGATGCTAAATTAGGTAGTGAATTGATCTCAAACCAGTTTGAATAAGAGTCTACCAAGACTAAATAATACTGATTCTTCCACTCGAATATATCAGTGGCTACTGTTGACCAAAGTAGTTCAGGAACTTGACTTAGCTGAAGTGGTTCTCTTTGCAAATGCAGTTTAGTACTATTGCATACCAAACAAGAAGAGAGTACTTTATCAATGTCTTTTACTAGAGAAGGCCAAAATACTAGTTCTCTCACACTTCGTTTGGTAGAGTTGGAACCTGGATGACCACAATACAAAATCTGGATATATTCATGTTGTAAGGAAGCAGGAACAACAATTCTTGGACCTTTGAAAATAATGCCATCTTCCATCAACATCTCACCTCTGTAAGGAAAATAAGTTTGCACTTGAGGTGCTACACTAGATTGCTTTGCCAGCCATCCAACATTAATGTAGTGGTTGAGCTTTTGCAAAATAGGATCAGTCTTTATATGATCTCTCAGCTCATCTAGTCTCATGGTAAGAAAATTACACACTTCCATGACATCAAAGTCAAAATTTTCTGCATGGAGCTGTTCTATTGTATTTCTGGGCAGTCTGGATAAGGTATCAGCCAAATTAAGAAGTTGGCCTTTTGTATAGACCATTTTGAAGTTGTACTTTTGCAATTTGAGTATCATTCTTTGTAATCTCGCTGGAGCTGAATGCATAGGCATCTTTAGAATAGTAACTAGAGGTTGGTTATCAGTTTCAATCTGAATTGTTCGATAACAGATGTAATCATGAAACTTTGAACATGTAAATACTATTGCCAAAAGTTCCTTCTCAGTTTGAGCATATTGCATTTCAGTTTGGATAAGAGCTCTAGATGCAGAGTCTACTGGTCTGTCTTCTTGAAGAATAACTGCACCAAGACCAAACTTTGAAGCATCACAGGAAAGAGTTACTGGTTTATTAACATCATGGAAACTTAATGTAGGTGGAGTGGCAATTGTCTGCTTAAGGTCTTCAAATGCCTTCTGCTGCTCTTCCAACCAAGACCATATAACATTTTTGCAGATCAGCTCTCTCAAAAGTACTGTCAGCTCACTGAAGTCTGGTATAAACTTGCCTAAATAGTTGACCGTACCAAGAAGAAGTTGTAGAGCCTGAACATTATTTGGTGCCGACATCTAAAGAATGGTTGCTTGCTTGGACGGGTCTGGTCACAAGCCAGTGCTAGCAAATAAATTACCTACATATGTAACTTCTGTTAGACTGAATTTGCACTTCAGAGGATTGAGCTTTAAGTTCACTTTATGTGCTCTATCTAGAAATTCCTTAAGGTTTCTGTCATGTTCTTCTTCACCATTGTCTCCTACCAATAAATCATCTATTATTATGGCACAAGGATAACCTCAAAAAATTTGCTCCATTGCATGCTGAAAGACTTCACTTGCAGAATTTATTCCAAACGGCATCTTGAGGAATATAGCTGTCAAATGGGGTACTGAAAGTAGTCAGTAATGAAGATTTGCAATCAAGCGTCACTTGCCAAAATGAACTTTTTGCATCCACGACTAAAAAATGGAGCATTTGGTATTACGGCTGTGACTTCCTTGACTGTACTCATCAGATTATGTGGTCTGTTTAATGTTTTGTTCAAATCTTTGGGGCAATACATATTCTGATTTTATCTGAGCCTTTTTTGTGGGCTGCTACCATAGACGACACACATTCAGTTGGTTCTGCAACTGCACAAATTATACCTTGCTGCACCATTTTATCCAGCTGAGCTTTAACTTAGTTCTGCATAGCTATTGGAACTTTTCTTGCTGGTCTGACCACTGCACTGACCTCTGGGTCTAACTTCATAAAATATACAACTGGAAGTTTGCCTAACTTGTCATTGAAAACATCAGCATACTCTGAGAAAATAGCTTTAGTAAACTTGAAACTAGGATATGTGCTTTTATGATGAACTTCTTTGATAAACAAAAGCAAATTCATTCTCAAACTGTCTCTGAGACCCAATAATGACTGCACAGGTGTTTGAATACATAGAATAACAAGCTGTAACAGTTCCTAGCCAAACAACATGAAAGCACTACTGAGCCTTTGGTTTGAATTTCTTCATCTTCATAAGTAATGGGTTTTGCACAACTAGCTACACTGAGTTGTTCATTAGTTTTCACCTTAGGAAATGTGTCTGCTGACATAACATTACACTTTGAGCTAGTGTCTACGTTAAGCTCAGTGGACTTACCATTGATATAAATAGTACAAAACACTTCATTCTTTGCCAACAAATTTACTGCATCAACCTTTTCACCAATTACTGATACATCATCTACGTAGAAAGTAAAATTGCATCTCTCTATATGATCATCTTGCTTTTTCGAGTGACCCTTCTTTATAACTGTGTGAGGTTTACTCGATTTGCAAAACTTTTGAAAATGGTTCCATTTTTTACACTAGTGGCATTGCTGACCAAATGCTAAACATTTTTTTAGACTCCTGATTGGCACCACAATTGTGACAGTTAAAAATAAAGCTGGATTTGGGTATTGCTGACTCACCTTTGTACTGCACTGAGCATGTCCTTTTAGAACTTGCTGGAAAACTATGGGGTCTCCCAGGAAAACCTGTAGGAGTTGCAGCTGCCATGTGCTTAGGCCTCCTTCTGCTAGCTACATGTTGTATGCTGTCTACATTTGTTCTGGATCCTGCTGAAACCATGTTCTTATCACTTGCAAACATACTTGTGTGCCTTTCTGTAACTTCATGGATTTGACAAATCTCAATAGCTTTGCTCTGCCTTAGAGCACTGTCATGAAGCAAAATCATTTTCACTGCAGCACTATTAATACCACACACAAGCCTGTCTTTTATCAACTCATCTTTTAAGTCACCAAACTGACACATTTTAGCTTTGTTTCTCAGGTCAGTAATATAAGCTGCACAAGTTTCCCCTTTTTTTATCTCTTGTGTAAAAGAAATGCCTCTCTGATGCAATATTTGCCTTGGGGGGGGGGGGTTACACATTTCCCTGAACTTGCACTTCCAACACTCAGGGTCTTCCCTTTATTCAGCCTGTACAGCAATATGAAGGTGTTCGCCTTCTCCCTCATATAGTGCTTGTGCATACACAAATGAATGCACTCTTTCAACGGCCTGTGACCCAGCTAGGTTTAGCAAAATGAATGTCCTAGTGCATGCATCTTTGTCAGAATAAGCTGCGTGTGTAAAAATTATATACTCTTGCTCAAATATTCTCCAGTTGCCTGCAATATTTTGATCAAACACCAATGGTGATGGTTTTTGAAATATGCCTGCCATATTAACACATACCAGCAAAGGCTTTTGCAAGTATGCATGAACACACACACACACATATTCATATGCCATAAATTTATGCCAGTATTTATAACTATGCCGAATAGCACAACAAGTCTCTGAATAACTGAACTTTGTGAAATAAGTCTCTCAGGCACTATAATACTCTTGAAATCATTGTATTGCAAGAAATCACCTCTTGTCAGTGTAAGAAACATTTCAAAATAACTGCACTGTGCGAATGAACTTTGCAGAAGAAGCTCAGAGTAAGAAACATTTCAACATAACTGCACTTTGCAAATAGCCAGTACACAGCACACTGAAACTTACCCAAAATGGCTGTACTTTGCTAAATAACTCTTTACAGTCCAAGAAGCACTCTGTAATGGTGGCACTTTGTGAATAGACACACCCAGCACAAGAAACTTTTTGAAATAGCTGTATTTTGACTGTTCTCCATGAAATAGTTGCACTTTGTACACAAATAAACTCTTCAGAATAAATACACAGTAATAAGCATGCACTGTAAGCACTTTTACACACATTGAGATACTTTGAATAACTCTAGTTTTGCCCCGAATACAATGCAAAATAGTAGTTATGCCAAAACACAGTAGCTTGCCAAAAAAAACATGGTCACCTTGCTTTATTTATGATTAATGTGCCCTTTTTGCCCTTATTATATTCGTTTTGCACATTTAATCTTTTTCCTTCCCGTTATAATTTTCTTGTGCTCATTTTACCATTTTACTCTAAACAGGCCCAGTTTGCTTTAAACATGCTCATTTTGCAATTCCAAGATAATTCCAAACCTGTTATGTACTTTTCTGATAATCATTTCATCAAATATCTTAACTTTAACATTTTGATTAATTAATAAACCTTCTCTGCCTCTCACGTGTTTAATAATGCAGTTTGTGCCCTTGCAATGCTCCGTTTTATCTTTCTTTTTTAAATAAATCGTTTGTGCAAGTTTTCATTACCTTTGGTTTGTTTCTGGCCCTTTTATGTGATTGTTTCTCTTAGTTTAGCTTCACTGTTAACTCACCACCTCATAGGTCTGAAAAGCAGCCCTTGGAATCCCGGTTCTGATACCATGTCACTTGTCCAGTCAGGATAAAATAGACAAGTCTTTGTTGGTTCTGTTCAAGCAGCTTTATTATGTACAAACACATCAGGATTGAGGCTTAATAATTGTAACTTAGATAAACATAAACAAACTAGCTATTACACTCATACATGCTCACTCTCTGGCTCCACTCTCAAAATGTCACTAAAGATAGCATGTGCTTGCTATTTATATGCACATACTGACCTTGAAACACTTATTAAAGGTACAACATACTACCACTATTCTACATGTGATATGCAAACCTTTTTTTTCTACTGCTGCTGCCAGTTGTCAACCTCATTCACTCTCAGACCTCTGTTTCAGAAAAATGCATGCTAACTCAAATCCTAATATTCAAGTAAAATATGCCCCCCTTTATTTTAGGCTTATTCAGATATCTTCAACCAAATGTCAAGGGAGCATACCTCTCAAATGTCCAGATTTTTGCAGAATGCCCAGATTTTTGGCTTATATGTTTGATCCCATCTTTATAAAATGTGTAGTTTTCTAGTAAATCAGCAATGATTGAAGTAATTAAATAATGAACTTGATATCCTTAAAAAAACTCATGCTAACTGAAACTTTGTTATTCTAGCAACTTTCTAAGTTTATAAGACTAATATTTAAAATCTTCCCCTATTTTTGGTCCTTTGTCCTCCCTTATTTGTGACTGTGTCCATATTTATTGTGCCAAAAGGTTGAGAGATATGGAAGAAGTATGGAAACCTCTTAACTGATGCTACTGCTGCTAGGGATCGCTCTCACTCTTCACTCTCTCACAAACGCAGTCTGTTCTGCTTCCATACACACATTCACTCACATAAGATCACTCTCACACTCTAACAAGCACGGTCTCTTCTGTTTCATGCATGCATTCACTCACACATGCAGAAAGAAACATAAACACACACATGCACATACACACAGACATTTTTTGGTTTCTTTATTTTTTTTTTATGCTCACTAAACAGCAAAATTGCTGCTTAGCGAGTGTAAGATAATGGTTCGATCGATCTCTCACTCTCATACATGCATATGCTCTCACACACAGACATAAACATAAATATGCACATTTCTTTTTTCTTTTTTTTTTTTTCTTTTTTTATTTTGCAGTTGCTAAACAGCAAAAGTGCTGGTTAGTGAGCGTAAAATAATGGCGGACATTATTTTTTTCAGTCCGAGCTCCATTGTGGCTTGATATGCTGCTCATGTTTCAGTGCTCATTACCTCTAGATTAATCTCCTGCTGAAGAAAGTTTGTTCTCCAATCAGGATGTGATCTACAGGTTGCCCATTCTCTAAAGCAGGTTTAACACAGACAAATGACTGGTGCCAAAGCCATGGCCTAAAACTCAATGCTAAAAAATTGCATTATAATTTGTTTAGGGAAACGGTCAAACAAGTTAATTGCTCCATTGATAAAACACCACAACAGATAACACCGTAATATGGGATATGGGAACATGAGTAGACAGTAATCTGGCCTTTGACCAACATGTAGCTAAGATAATAAGGAAATCATTCTATGTTGCCAACTTATAGGTAAGGGTATTGCATCCAGGCCCAAGGAAGTTGTAGCACCACTCTACTCAGCTCTTAACAAACCTATCAAATACAGCGCCCCTTTGGAATGTATCTAACCAGACACTTGCAACAGCCGGAACAGCCACAAAGATTTTTCACCAGGAGAATTCAGGGCATTAATAGCTTGTCCTACACTGATCACCTAAAGGTTCTGTCAATGTATTCAGTCTCCTACAGACTACTGAAGGGGATCTTTGCCTGGCTTACAGAGATTCCTCATTCCCAGCCCTGATCGATCTGCTGCATATGCACAAAACAAGCACAACCAGAAACACTAGATCCAGGGATCTGAACCTCGCTTGTGACATAAACACAAAATGTGTTACAGTGACAGATATGTGCCCCAAAGGATATTGGCATTATGGAATAGGTTCCCCATCCATGTAAAACAGAGTTCATCTCTGATCCTTTTCAAATTAAACCTAGGGAATTGGACTGGACAGTTTAAATTTACCCCCGGTTTGGTCAATATGTCCTTTATAGATAGAGTCCATCAATAGGAAAAGTTGGATCCTAACACCCCCCCCCAACATATCCTTGATTACCTTCCTACTGATGTGACTCTCCCAAATAGACACCCATCATAATTGGGGACCCAAATCATTTAGGGTGCATGGCTAGGCTTGTAAGGGCCTTAGTGGTCACTAGCCTAGTAACAACCTCTGAACCTAAGAGGCACCCTTATTAAAATCAGCCACAACTAGTCCCAAATAAACTGAACTTTTACCACTTTCAAAAGCTTCCACATGCTTTCCACCATTCTTTCATTACTTTCTCACACAGTATCCCTACTAGTTTACAACTTCAATATATGTATCATTCCCACCTTCAATGCCCCACCTCATCAAAACATCTCATTCTCTTTCTTTCCTGCTTAAAAATGTCCTTGAGATGTATAAAACCGCTTGAATAATCCTTCCCAAGAAATCCTATAGTTCGTTCATTCTACATCCTCAGTGTCTTTTCCATAACTCTGTCATTTCTATTTTGTCCCATGTATAGCATTCCTCTCTTCAGCAACTTTCATTATATCATATGTGCCATTTCTTTCTATAACTCTTCCCATTTGAATTTGAATGTAATGATTTATCCATCTACACAGGTTCTTCTTTTCTTTGCATGTACTTTCCTAGTAATTTATTTTCCCATCCTCCTGCATTACTCTCTTCACATTCTTCTAAATTCATAATTCCTTACTCTGGTCAAATGGACTGAACTCACATCTTCCATCCATTCCTCCTTTTAAATATTCTGTAAATATTCTGTAATTTCCTGATCCCTTTTTCTCTCAGTTTTTTAGTACATTGCTCAGTCTGTCTGCTTTTCCACTGTTGTTGTCACATACCTCTTCTAACCTTTCATACTCTTTTTTTTTTTAAATATGACTGTATTCTTTTAAACTGTAAGTCCCCCTCTTCTTTCTCTTCCCAAATCAATACACTTCTTCAAGCCTTTTAAGCCTTCCATGCCTCTCTCTATATACTAGTGATAAATATGGAAGAGATATAAGTAGAAATGCATATATATAAATAAATATATATATATATATATATATATATATATATATATATATAGCAATTACTAAAACAAACATCACAAACTTGTATTTCTGAAACTGCAACATAATAAACCACCATTTTCACAGTTTCATCAGGAAAAAAAACAATTAACAATCAACAGTGTTTAATTATTTAAATAATAAATTGATTATGACATAACTAATTAACTTAAACATTTCATAATTCAGAATATTTTAAATAATATTTACATATCTCCCTGGATTATCATGAATATTCATGTGTAGTTTTTATTACTATTATTACCATGTCACAATCCTTTTTATTTTTAAATTTCACAAAAATAATCATCAACTGTTAATTAAATCTAGGTTTTGTATTTATTATGTATATATACTTAATGATTGTGCTTCATCAGAAAGGCATAGCTTTATCGTATCTTTCTTTTATGACAATGTGATGCTATAACTTTCGTTTACTCACAACAATGAGCAGTCAATGTGAATTATTTTTAAAAAGACAACTTATTTAGTTCTGAGCAGCAAAGGTTAATAAATCCTATTGATTCCTGAAGTCTTCTAAACCAAGAAGTAATTTGTTCCTCAGAGATTTTCTCCAGAATTGTGCATTGAAAACACACCCCATTTGATTTAAAATCTCATGTCACAAAAACTATGAACATTCTTTAACATAGCACTGGTGTTAGCATCAAAGTTCCATCAGGTGTTGCTGATAATGTATTGCATATTTATGAAATTAAAAAAAAATATATTTTGTTTGTTAAAATTCTGGTGTTATGATCAAGCAAAGGACAATATATCTGTAAGCCTACAAGATAGACCCTATGCATTACTGAGAGAACTATTTGATTGTTTGAAGACTTTCTAATGGTGTATGACAAAAGCATGTAGAACACAGCTCTTCTGTGATGTTGAACAATCCAAGATAGTTATGCATATGATATTTTCACAATATTCCAAAACAGCAATATTAATTTAAAATTCATACAAAATTATGGGGGATTAAGGGAATAATTAAGGGATGGGGAGGTCCTCCCTGAACTCCCCATCCCTCTGGAATCATTATTGATGAAAAACTAAAATTTGACACCCTCATCCACTCCACAATCAAGAAAATCCACCAAAAGTTAGGTTTCCTATACAGGCACAACCACTTCTAAAGTCCCTCTACCTGTCAAACTCTTGCATCCACCTTCCTACTTCCCTCCCTTATGTATGGTGCCCCTCTTTTCACCAATCACCATCTTGGCCTTCGGTCCAAACTTGAATCCTGCTACCATAAGATCTCCAAATTTGCAATCAATTCAAAAAACTCATCCCACCACTGCCACTCCCTCCTCACCCTCAGCTGGTTTGAACTAACCAACTACCTCAGTTACCTACAACTCACCATTGCCCACAAGCTCATCTTTAAACCTGCCAACTGCCCAGCTCTCGCTACTTCCTTAAAACCTTACATTCCCAACCGCTCACTCAGATCCAAAAACCAAAATCTCCTTTAGGTCCACAAACCTGCACAACCTCCTGGCCATCTACTGCTGTCCCACTCCTTAGCTAAACAATGGAACTCTCTCCCCACACACCTACGCAACATACCTAACCATACAAATTTCAAATCTCAGCTACTCTGTCATCTTTCTTCCAAATGGGAATGCCCTTGCCATGTTCCAACTTAACCCCCCCCCCATTCCACCTTGCACTGACTCATCCAACTATTTCTACTATTACTTCATCCCACCCAAAACAATCCCTCCCCTACTAAAAAGTAATTTTCTCTCTAATATCTATTGTACTATACTCTCCAATCTCAAATATACCATTACTCTCTCCATGCATAATATTTTCCTAACCTACTAATTGCTAGTAGCTATATATTTTGAAATGTTAAACTTACAATTGAGTTTATAACAAAAATATTCACTTTATGTAAATGTTGAAATTTCTGTATTGAATTATGTCTTTTCATATTTGTAACATTGTGACAAGCCAATTGCAAATATCATGGAGTTAATCTGTAAGTGTTTAATTAGCTTGTATGAACTATGTCCTTTTGTAACATGTGAAATGTAACTTGCAATTATTGTGGAGCTTTACTTCCCAGGCCTCCACTGAAAATGGGCTCTTCTTGGCCCAGTGGACATCCCCGGTCATCAAACTTAAATAAATAAATCTGAAACAAAACAGAGCAAAACCAAATAACCAAAACTCCACTATTGGCACAAATGGAAGACGAATAGCCACCAAATTAGGGCACACCATGATACATACTGTTTGCAGTTTGATGGACCTAGTGTTAGATAATTTTTTTAGGTTTGATGATAGTCTTTTTAAGCAAACATCTGGTGTTGCCATGGGGTCACGAGTAGCGCCAAGTTTTGCCAACATTGTTATGGCATCTTGGGAGGACAAACACTTGACTGGACAGTTTGACACAGGTAGCATTGTATTTTACAGGAGATATATTGATGATTTGGTGTTTCTGTGGAAAGGTGATTATTTGTCTTTCTGTGATTTTTTGCAAACACTAAATACTACTACT
The DNA here is from genome assembly GCF_019279795.1 of Protopterus annectens. NCBI lineage: Eukaryota > Metazoa > Chordata > Ceratodontiformes > Protopteridae > Protopterus > Protopterus annectens. The sequence continues at coordinate 279,902,785 of NC_056734.1, read as the reverse complement.
GATTTTTTGAAATTCACAATGGGTGAGTTTGGAAAATACATTAACTTTTTGGACTTACATTTGTATTTTGATAGTTCAAATAAAGGTGTTCATAGTAGTATTTTTAGAAAACCAACTTTTGTCAACCAGTATTTACACTATGACAGTCTGCACCCCTTCCATATGAAAAGGGGAGTGGTGAAAGGTCAGTTTATTCGCCTCAGCAGACTGACTAGTGAAGACAGTATTTTCTGTAAAAAGACAGCAGATTTAAAACAATTTTTCATCCAGAGAGGTTATGACACAGTTTGGCTTGACTACATTATATCTGAGGTCAAGGCACTGAGAGAGGATAGAGCTAGGCCAATTTTAACAGATTTAATGTTACACAACAACAATACAGATTGTTCAGTCTTTGGAAAGAACTTTGTTTTATCTTTCCCTTTACTCATTACTAATGAAATGGATATCATTAGGGGTATATTATTTAACAACTGGAAAATTATATTAGGCAACCATGATTTGGTGAAAGCAATTGGAAAAAGTCCATTATTTACATACAAAAAAGTTACTAACATTAAAATGATTTTAGAAAGAGGAGGTAGCAGTTTTTTTGATAGTACAAATTCTTTGGTGGGCACATTTGCTTGCAAGAACTGCAAACAGTGTAGATTTATTAGTGGCACATCTAGTATTTTTTTGAATCATTTGAAAAGAGAAATCAAAGTGAATGGACATTTTACATGCAAAAGTAACAACATAGTTTACATGGCACAGTGTGTAACATGTGAACATTTTTATATAGGAAAAACCACTAGGACATTAAACAAAAGGATATATGAACATAACTTAGCCATTAAAAAGAAAGACACTTTAAATGCTTTGGCTAAGCATTCCTTGAAGTGTCCTTTTTTTAAAAAATTCATGTTCTCAGTTTTAGAAAAGGTAGATGACACCACTTTTAGTGGTAATTATAAAGTGCAATTGGAATGCAGGGAAGCCATTTGGCAAATTAGGCTGAATGCGGATGAGCCACCAGGCTTGAATGATGTAATCAACATTAAATGTTTTTTACTTAGAACTAGGTTTTAGACCAATAGCACACAGTATTATTATATATATATATATATATATATTTTTTTTTTTTTTATATTTATATATATTTTTTCATATACTTGTGATTTGTGATTGACATTTTGTCATTTACTTAATTTTTACACAAACTTGTAGGTCTATGCAAAGTTACCAAGAAACTACAGTTGAAAATATAGTGTTGAACAAGCACTGGTGGTTTTACACATGTGATTAGTATGTCATCATTATTTAAAGCATTGGAAAAGTGTTGGGTGCATTTCTGATGAAGTTCTGTTTTAATAAAAGAATGAAAACGTTAAAGCAGGTGGCTATTCGTCTTCCATTTGTGCCAATAGTGGAGTTTTGGTTATTAAATAAATAAATAAATAAATAGGGTGCTATGCTTTAGTCAAACACAAGATACTGTATTACACCTTCTCTCTTTGTACATGCTGTAAATATTGTTTGTATGCCTATTCTATACTAAAACTTTGCATGTCTATAAAGTGTGAGAACACATGACTGTACTTATTTCTGTAATGTTACCTTGTGACCTTCTACATTAGTACCTTGATTGTTATTATGTATATTGTTCATACTCTGTAACTTTTTTCTGGAGCTTTTCTTCCCAGGACTCGGACACCAGCTGTCCAGCCGGACAAGCCTGGCAAACAAATGTTAAATAAATAAAATAAAAAAATAAATGTACCTTAATATTCAACTCTAAATTAAATCTAGGTTTTGTATTTATTATTCATACATATGCTTATTCATTGTGCTTCATCAGAAAACCATAACTTTATTTCATCTTTATATAATAGTGTGATACTGTAATTTTCTTTTATTCATAATAATGAGCAATTAATCTGAATCATGTGTTCACCTTTGGCTCATACCACTTTTATAGTATTACTGCAGATATGAAGATATTGCCAATATCCATAACTGATTTACCAAACATTTATCAAAATGCCTTCACATTATCCACAGTATATTTGTGTATTTTTTTCTAATATCCATTGATTCCAAACTCCACCCCAAACATGACAGTTTCACACTCCATTTTTCCATTTTTAACATAAATATGGTGAAAGGGTCATATTTAAATAACTTTTTGCAAGCACTCTTTAATAACTCCAGCCTTGTACATCCTGCACTGACAATTTCATATGCATGCATAGCAATATGTAACTACTGCCTTGCTGCCTTAGTTTTAGGTGTACACAAACTTCAGGAATTAAACTTTGGACACATTAAAAAGTGCTCCTGTCACACATATAGAGAAGTCTCCTATTGAGATGATTGTGCTCTTACAGGATGAGCAGAAACTCTGCTTTCCTGATGACTGTATTTTTCTAGGAAGCAATGAGTTAACTGAATATGGTTATTTAATCATGGTGCTAAAATATCTCAATATGCATAGTGACGTTTCTCTTCCCATTCACTTGGCTTGTTTTTTGTATCATCCCATTATATGTTACACAATACCTGTATACCCAAAAACTGAAATTAGTATCCTGACTTTGTTATAAATAAATCTCAGTGAATGCATTCATCATTCATTTCAAAAATCTCTTTGATGATAGGTGATACTGTTTAAAAACACTCTTAAAAAGTATTTACATAATACTTTCCAAGTATTGTTATGTCTATTGTATATTCATTTTGTCAGTTAATAAACTGGTTAATTTGATACCGCCTGTTCCTCTGACAAATGAAAATCTTTTGCCTGCCTAATATATATATATATATATATATATATATATATATATATATATATATATGTCAAACTACGTAATATCCATTTATCACTGGTCTTCAAGTAAGGTTATGTTTCTTACCTGTATTATTTTCAGTGGTTTTATAGTTAGTTCCTAAGAACTACTATAATTTAATCTCTTAAAGAATTATTTAATAATGGCCTCAATTTAAGATGTATTTGTTCTATTTATATGTCATAGTAGTATATGTTGTAACAAAAGCTATACTCATTTCTGATTGTATTAGACTTTCACCATCTTCCCTGGGAATCAGAAATATGGCAGTCACAATTGTATGGGTTTGTCGTTGTTTGCCTATAGGTTTAGGTTGCAACGTGGCCTAAGCTCATTAGCAATTAACACAGTAAAAAAATCTATGTGAACAGAACTAACTAAAAAAAAAAAAAAACAGTGCATGGCCTGTGGTAAGGTCATTAACTCACCAGTGGAGGGTAAGGAATGTGACAATAAACTCTCAGGAATATGGTGCGAGTATGTGCATCAGTCCAGCTCAATGCATTCGCATTGTGTAACACTGCATATGTGCCATGGTCAAACTGCAAGGCACCACCAGGCAGTAAAAGCATATCTTCAGTAGTATAAGCACAGGTTCCACTGTGGCCTGGGTTTGTAATAGGGCATAGCTGTGTCATGCTCTATCACAGTACGGGGGAGTTTAGATTGGTCTCCTCAGCCAGGGTTCTAAGGCATAGTTGGTATTGTTGATAAGATGACCTTGGGGAAGGCACCCCTTGCAAACCTTTGTTTAGGGTCACATGTGAGCCATATATGGGAGTCATGGCAACTGTCTTGGTGGCTTGCCCTGTACATTATAGGCCACCTGGCAGCTGATGGAATGATACTTTTTATGGTTCAAATACTTTTCCGCCAGATCACCAGGTGGGACCTTTATTTCAATGCAAGAGAAGCCAGTCAAATACAGCAGATGCGGATGAAATGTAATACTTTTAATGAAAGTCAATAAAACAAGTAAAAACACCAAGTAAAAACACCAAGTAAAACAGATGAGCACTTTTACTCCAGTCCTAGAGCTTCATCATACCTAATTAACACAGAACTTGAGACTATTTAAAGGTACAATGATTCTGAAGTTAACTGGCATGTCCTGACCTGTAATGATAGAAATAAGTCTGTTCTAGGAGATTTCCCTAGTTTTTGTTTTAAGAACAACATCTCTCTTAAGAGAATGTTATGCTATAAACCTTTTGCTAGGAAACAGCCTACAATGAACAGAAAAGGCACACACCCCCTGCAGAGAATGCAATATGTGTCAGTACGTACAAACTACTGAGTCTTATGAACATCCCACAACCAAGTATGTGTACAAGTTTGATTTCTTTGTGAACTGCAAGGGTTCTGATTTGGTATATCTTGCAACTTGCACAGCATGTAGCAGTTTTTGTGTTGGTAAAACAAACAGAATGCTTAAACACCATATTCATGAGCACATTTATGATATTCCAGGAAAGATAAAAAGAATGCTTTATGTAAACATATTTAAAGTGCTGGGACAGCACATTCATTTAAATTTCTTGTATTACAGTTATTGAACAAGAGCATCAAGGGTGGTAATGTTAGCAACAAGACTGAAAGTTTGCAAACTGAATGGATTCTAGAAATGCAAAGTGTTAAAGGAAAAGGTTTGAATGAGCATGTTCCATTAAGACCTCTGCTTAGGTCGCATGACCTGAACAGGTAACTTCAGAATTATTGTACCTTTAAATAGTCTCAAGCTCTGTGTTAATTAGATCTGATGAAGCTCCAGGGATAGAGTGAAAGTGCTCATCTGTTTTACTTGGTGTTTTTACTTGCTGTTTTTATTAGTTTTTATTTGTTTTATTGCCTTTCATTAAAAGTATTACATTTCATCCACATCTCCCATGTTTGACTGGCTATATCACAGACATCCTATATGGCACTGGCTCTCTTCTCTGTGTGTTACATGGAGACAACATATGCTCTTCCACATGCTGCATTATGGCCTTGAGAAACTGGCAGAATATTCCTGCGGCAGAAGCCTGAGATTGCCCCACTGTGTCCTCTGTCGGTGTCTGAAAAGTCCCTGTTTCTAATATATGTAAAGCCACATGTACCTTTGTATCAACTAAGATGGGTAATTCTCAACTCCTACAGACCTGGAGATAAGGCAGGCACATGTCTACTAGTTTCTGTATTGTGTCCATATCGACACGGTACCAGACGATAATGTCAGTGTTCTGAGGACTATAAAATGTTAAGTGCAATAGAATAACATGGAGCTTCTAAGGATGACAACATGAACCACCCTGACTCATAGCAGCAATAACAGCCTTTTGTACGTACACATTCAGAAATGGTGCAGCTACATCCAGCAGATTTTTGTGATTCCCTTGAAAGTACATGATTATTTCACTGCAGTCATTAACACCAGTGTTTGTGCACCAAGCTGCTCTCTTTGTACATCTCTGAATTACTCTATCATCTTGTTTACCTCATTTGCATAAACACAGCCCCTCATTTTAATTTTGTTGCTTATTTCCATATATTTATACAGTCATTAGCATATACTGCAAGCACCTCTGTTGACTGGTCTCCACCACTCACTGTGAATGTGTCACTGAATAAAACACACCCTCTGCTTGGTTGCTCATTGCACAACATTGCCTACCATAGTATGCTGAATGTTTTTGAATCCCATGGTTTGTTGCACTCTTAGTTGTTTCACACATGCGCTTATTTAACAAAACCCAATTGTAAATTGTATCAGGGTTAATGTGAAATAATTGCTTTGAGCATTCTTTTTGTGTAGCACAGCTACTAATTAATGAAATAGAGGACATGGCATTTTGCTTGTCTTACCTTCCTCTGCTGTATTACAAAACAGCATATGATAAAGGAAATTTATAAGATGTGTCTTGTCAATACACTAAAATGCTGATTTCTTATAGCAAACACTAACCTAAGATATTATGTTAAATCAAACTAAGGCAATTATGTTCTTGACAAGAATGATGTTACTAAAAGTAAACTTTGAGAAAATGCAGAAGAGTAATAATGTATGACTGAATATGAACAATAATTTCAGACATCAGGAAAGACTTACCCTTCACTACAGAGCAGCAGGTAGTGCTGTTTAACATTTTCAGTGATACTGACTTATTCTGCATTTTCAAAAAAGTGGAGAAGAAAAGAAAAATAAAACAGAGCTGCTTGCAACATATCTGTGTTGTCAGGCCTCAAGATTTGTATATTCTTAAATTTACTGAAGTGGTTCAAGCTTGCTTACATGAATTCCATCAGCTCTTTTCTCTACATTTAGGAATTCCCAGGTAGGTATTTTCCCTGATGGACTTTTATGAGTTGTATTAATGTGCTTTTTTGGGGGGGAGGGTGCAAAGTCTATTACCTTGCAACTGTAATATGCTGAAATCTTATTTAAGGCAGAAATAAGGAGAAAGGGTCTGCATTACTTGCTGATCAGAGGTCTGGTTCAAGTAATAAGGCCTAATCTCCTGGGCTGAGCATGGGATTTAACCTGGCCAATTGAACTGCAGTGGTGGTGATCATCACTGTAATGCTCCTTAGCTTAATAAACATTCCTGGTTATAAAATTGGCTGCTTTGTTGCTTTATTTGTCTGTCTTCCCTAATTTAAATGTAAATTCAAACCTCTGATATAACCACTTTCAAAAAACTTTTTTTTTCATGTCTGATTTGTCTGTATCCCTGCCACTTCTGAGCATATTCTCAAAATATTTTAATTTAGGGTTATTTTCAGGTTATATGTCCTGGGTGAGAACTGTCATATTGAAGATATACACTGCTATTAGTCTGCCCCCTGTATAGCATAACTTTTAACCATACATAACTGTAGGCTTTTTGGCCTCGACTAATAGGAGGAATGGGCCAATCAACATTACAGATATTGATACTAGTCCTTAAAAGAACTATAGTGAATCCTGATTTAACACATGAATAATGCCAGGCTGTCATAGTGAAGTCATTCGCAGCATTTACACACCCACAGACTGAAGACAACTCTCTTGGGACTAGTGACTAGAAGCATAATTTTAAAAGCTTTTATTAGACTGAGCTTCTATAAACTATCAAAACAACTAGGATATTATATGATATAAAACATGTTAGCCTCTACTGCCAGAAAGACCATCAGCGTGGGAGATTTATGGCACAATTATATTATGGTCTCTCTGCTTTTTGCTACAATACCTTAGAAACATTTTCAAAGCACAAATTGGTTTGGTAAAGGGATTCTAATTCTGGCCCTGAACCCCATATAAATAAGTATTTCTACAGATTACCCATAAAAGAAAAAGAAACATTTCAGTAGGATATAATGTCATTTTGCTGATAACTAGCACAATTGTTTGGTAAGTATGCCTATTTCACTTCATACAGTAGAGGGTTCTACAATGAGTTGAAGCCACAGATTCAATATTCTACAAGATTACATATTGAAATATTTATGAAGATATCAATATCCTAATTGTAGCAATACCACAGCTCTGATACCCCACCAGGACTAGGTATGGCACCCTGTTACATCCCTCTGATTTGGACTGTTCGATAACTGGAGACCTGCTATTTAAATTTATACTTCAATGCAAGTATTCTATACATTTCTTAAAATATATGTTATCACTATATATTACTTATAAGAAAATACTACACTGAATTGCATTATCAAAATGTGTGTTTAGGCAGTGCATATACAAAGAACAAAAAATAAAGACTTTGCTACAAAACTGTGAATACACGTATGCATTAGTAATTTATTTTTGCTACAGAGTTCTTTCTACCAACAAATGGTTAGGGTAATTAAACGTGACTCAGATTGCCAGATTAGTGCAGTAGTCACTTAAATAAAGAATAACTTGTATTGTTCAGTAAGAAGATATGAGATATATAGGAGCAATAGTGGTTTCCACAGAGTGATTCTGAAGAAATCATTTAACCTGCAAGTGCCCCTAATATATCTGTGAAAGCAATTTGTATTCCTTTTCTACTTACAAAGAATAAAACTGAATACATAATGTATTTTAATCCAAAAGCATCTTGTTTATTAAAATAGTGAAATGCAAAGGTTTATATCCAATTATGTACAGTGTGCAACTACAGATATTACCAAGAATGCAAATAATATTCTGTTTTGTGGTACCAATGTAAGAGTATAATTCATCAATGCATCAGCATGAGAAAATATAACATAATAAATGGATTGATATGAACATATAAATCATTGTAATATATTATAGCGATCTACTTCATTAACTCTGGTTCACTAACATGTTTTACTTTTGCACAGATTCAGTAATCTTCTGTGCAGGACTAGTCTAGTCCTGCACGGAAGTGGCCGTTTATGAGGAGGATAGCAGCGCACCAAGCATATTAATGAAGGTGCACTGCCTGACCTCCTAATCCTACACAGAGCGTGAACGAGTGCAGGGGGCATGTCTGAGAGCAGAGCTCTCAGAATAAACACACCCCTGCAAAGTAGAACAGCATAAACTATAAATAAATTAGCGAGACTGCTCATAGATGTCTGCATATCCCCACCGACAGTCCCCTTTGTGTACAACAGCAACAGGACAAAAAATAAAAAGTAGTAACCCCTGTACGTATTTTAAAACTCAGAGTACAGCTAACCGTAGGTGTGCGGGTGTACCCATCACTTAGCCATAGTTAAAACAGTACAAAAGGCTGAAGATGATAACAAGGAAGATAAAATGAAGCAGCACAGCAATAGTGCAGTGGTCAGAGCAGCCACCTAATGAGGAGGCATTCACGGCTCAAGTCCCATTGCAGCATATACCATTTTCCACGTGAAATCTGCATATGAACATTTATTTACATATTATTGCTGTATAACCAACTAATTAATATTTAAATGTGAACTGGAGTGCTGCATGTAATGCACATGTGAAGAGTCAGTACCATAATGAATAAGTCAGCAGTAAGCAGGCATAAGCACAGATAACTTACAAGGCTAGAAACATTTTAATATAAAAATAAAGATAAACTAAATACAAAGGTGAGCGTTTTCATGACTTACAAGTCGCTTCATCAGACAATCTTAAAAAACTAAAAGCATCTTTATATAACAGCATATAGTGGTCAATTGATGTAATTAGCTTTTAAAGGGAAAGCACAAAAACAAAATAAACTGTTCAAAGGTGTTATACTAAAATGCAATAATTATAAAGTAATGACATTTTTAAAAAACTGGCATAAAATCATGATATATGCTATAATTTAAACTGTACACAAATAAATATAAAGACATCTCAAATTCTATTCTAAAAAAAGAAAAAGTTGTAAAGAATATGAATCTATTTATGTTTCAAGGGTTGTGCCTTTAGAAGGGTTTTAAAGAGGAGGTGTTGGTGAGGCCAGGAGGTTTCTCTGCATTAAGCAAGAGAATCCATTTTTGCTCAGCAGCCTCTGTTCGATTTTCCAAGGCATCTCCTCGAATAGTAGTGTCAATTACCTGCAATACCAAGAATTTAAAGATGTGTGACAAATCTGTCTGTATAGTGTGGGTTGCTAAAGCATTCATTTCTCTTTTACTCTTAATATCTCTAATATTTTCTAATATTCTGTCCTTAAAGGATCTATTAGTTTTTCCCACATAGTACGCATGACATTTCTGGCAAAATGAAACATAAAAAATATTGTTAGTTTTGCAATCTGCATAATGGTTCAATCTAATGTTAAAGCTGCAAAAAGGGTGTGTATAAGTAGCATGGCTGCAAATATAATCATTGACATCGCTGGAGTATTGGAAGACAATCCTAAAAGTATCTTTATTAGAGAGAGAAGGCTCAGATAAATGTGACTTTTCGGTAGTAGTACTGAAGTATGATTTGTATCTGCTGAGTCTGTGTATCCATGTTTCATTGCTCATCATGTCTATATCTAACTCAGAATAACCTCGCTCTAAAAATTCTGATTTAAGGTCTATAAGGGCTTTTTTAGCATCTGTATCATCATTGTCCAATTGCAGTACTCTAAAAATCTGTCCCTTGAGTGTATTGTGAGAAATATGTCTGGGGTGCATACTTCTTTTGTGTAGGAGAGTATTTTTTCCAGTATGTATTTTGAAAATACTACTAGTCACTTGATTCAACTCGGACTTCATTAGAAATACATCTAGAAATTCCATTTCACTAGGAGAGTATTTGTATGTGAATTTCAAGAAATCAGTAGTATTGTGCATATAGACAATAAAATTATTAAGTTCACATATATCACCTTTCCATAACAAAAAGATATCATCCATAAAACGCACATACCAGAAAATCTTATCATAGTACTCATTAGTTTCTGTTAGTACAGATGTATGTTCCCAATGTGCTAGAACTAAATTGGCGTAACTATTTGCACAAGCTGTGCCCATAGCTAAGCCAATTTTCTGAAGAAATAATTCATTTTCAAAAATGAAAATATTGTTCTCCAGTACAATTTCCATTAATGCACATATCAACCTGACTTTATTGTTAGAGTAACAGTTATTGATAGTCAAGCATTCTGTAATCATTTTGATGCCCATATCATTAGGAATGCTAGTGAAAAGGGATTCGACATCTAGTCTGACAAAAATATAGTCACTATCAATAGTCGGTAACTGAGTGTGTAGTCTTTCTAAGAATGACTTATTATCTTTCAAAATCGTGTGACATGTATCTAGTAGTGCATGTAAATTCTTATCTAGAAAGATAGATAATGGTTCGGTACACCATCCTGTACCAGAAACAATCGGTCTCATGGGTGGGGTATTTTTATTTTTATGTATTTTAGGTAATCCATAAATCATAGGGATTAGTAGATGTGCTGTAGTGAAAAACTTAAACAAATCTTCATTTATAAGTTCTGTCATTAACAGATCAAAAATTAAGAAAGACACCTTTTCCATGATTCTATTCGCAATCACTTTAGAGATACATTGGTATGTATTTATATCTTCTAATAGTGTCCTCATTTGTTTTAAATAAATATCTTTGTCTAAAACCACTATCCCTCCACCCTTGTCAGCTGGTTTAATTTCAATCGAATGCATGTTTTTGAGTTCATTTAGTGCTGAATAATCACTATTAGACATGTTATAAAAATTACTTCTGGTCCCTTCAGTAAAAAGCTGCCTGAATTCAAACTCACTTACATTAATAAAGGATTTTACTATAGACTCAAAACTCTGTGTAAAAGTACTTTGTTTCTTATAGACATCAATGTCTCTTGTATTTTTCTCAGGAAAAATAGTTTTTAATGTAAGGCTCCTGCCCAACAATATTAGATCTTTTAACATTTCAGCATGGTCTGCTCTCTTTGCTGGAACGAAGGAGAGACCTTTATTTAATAGTGTTATATGTTCTGCAGTCAATTCAATAGATTAAATATTAAAAATTAAACCTGAATTTAATAGTGTCTCCTTTTTGCAGTTTGTTGATTCCTCTCTGTGCTGGAAAGACGTTGTAAACTCCTTTTCCTTGTTAGACTTCTCGAACGATTTTTTTATCGGTAGTGGGTCTCGTAACAAAAAATCAGTGGAACTGTTGTTTTCCATGAAAACATTACAGCAAGTTGAGTTAGTAAAAGCGTTAGAAACAATAGGATCCTTCTGAATAGCGTTCCATGTAGCTGATGTTGAAGTTAATGTCTCTGTATGCAAATCACTACCAAGACCAGCTTTTGATGATTGTGAATTATCGGGTAAAACCTCCAATAAAGTTGACTGTTCAGTGTTCTTATTAGCAAGTACGGCAGTTTGTTGCTTAGTAGCAACTGGCCTTGTATGCACTGATGGTGTAGAGGAGGGCATAGCATTCGCTTCTACAGTAGGTGTATTCTGTTGGTTAGTCGATTGATTGATAGGACCTGTAGCCATTCCTCTAAGTGACTCCCTAGGCCAGGAGAAAACGTGCTGATTTTGAAAATCTTTGCAGTCTCTTTGCAGTTTTTTTACCTTTGTAAGCTGTAATCTCTTCTCGTAAGAAAGAATGTTGTCCTGTAGTAGATCAAGTTTGTCTGCAATTATGTCAGATGGATAACGATTAAAAAATGCATTTTGAGTTGAAAGAATATCATCTTTCAATTAATTTTCCATAGGTAAAAAGAAGTCAATGAGCAGGTTAATGTATTTAGCACTAAACTGAAGATTCAGTTGTTGCCATCTCCTTAGTAATTCTGGATACACGTTTCTGTAACTCGGCATATTGAGCGCTCTGAGCCCCCTCAGAATGACTTTGTGTTGCAAGGAAGCCTGTAGGTGCAAGCATTGCCATTGTAATCACTTGTATCTATAAAGTTTATTCTCCAACTCTTTATAGCACTGAAACTCATACGATTGTTGACTCTTCTCTATATTGTTTTCTTCATTCATATAATTTATGTTTAACAATCGATTCTCGGTAATATTTAAGATACGAACTAAACGATCACAACCAATGTCCGATATACGTAAACTGAGTACAGATTCCATCTCAACTGATTCTGCCATGCCTCTTTCTCAGAATAAAAATGAGAAACTTAAAAGCCAAAAAATGGATAAATTAGAGTGCAGTATAGTGCAGTAAAAAAGTATACTTGAAGAGAAAAAGTGACAGCACACAACTTACAAGACTAGAAACTTTTTAATATAAAAATAAAGATAAACTAAATACAAAGGTGAGAGCTTTCATGACTTACAAGTCGCTTCATCAGACAATCCTAAAAAACTAAAAGCATCTTTATATAACAGCATATAGTGATCAATTGATGTAATTAGCTGTTAAAGGGAAAGCACAAAAACACAATAAACTGTTCAAAGGTGTTATACTAAAATGCAATAATTATAAAGTAATGACATTTTTAAAAAACTGGTATAAAATCATGATATATGCTATAATTTAAACTGTGCACAAATAAATATAAAGACATCTCAAATTCTATTTTAAAAAAAGAAAAAGTTATAAAGAATATGTATCTATTTATGTTTCAAGGGTCATGCCTTTAAGAAGGGTTTTAAAGAGGAGGTGTTGTTGAGGCTAGGAGGTTTCTTTGCATTAAGCAAGAGAATCCATTTTTGCTCAGCAGCCTCTGTTCGATTTTCCAAGTCACCTCCTCAAATAGTAGTGTCAATTATCTGCAATACCAAGAATTTAAAAGATGTATGAAGAATCAGTCTGTATAGTGTGGGTTGCTAAAGCATTCGTTTCTCTTTTACTCTTAATATCTCTAATATGTTCTAATATTCTGTTCTTAAAGGATCTATTAGTTTTTCCCACATAGTACGCATGACATTTCTGGCAAAATGAAAAATAAACAATATTGTTAGTTTTGCCATCTGCATAATGGTTCAATCTAATATTTAAGCTGCAAAAAGGGTGTGTATAAGTAGCATGGCTGTAAATATGTTTACAGGCTGAGCCATTTCTGCATGGAAATGTGCCTGTTCTAATAAAAATAGCTGTTTTAGAAAAGGTGGGTTTATTGCAAAGATGTTGCTTTAAGGATTTATTATTTCTAAAAGAAAAAGAAGGTGTAGTGACCACTTTGTTCATCATGTCAGGGATGTCATGTAAAATATTCCAGTTTTTCTTAATGATGTCACAATAATCATTGACATCGCTGGAATATTGGAAGACAATCCTAAAAGTATCTTTAGTAGACAGAGAAGGCTCAGATGAATGTGACTTTTCGGTAGTAGTACCGAAGTATGGTTTGCATCTGCTGAGTCTGTGTGTCCATGCTTCATTGATCATCACATCTATATCTAACTCAGAATAACCTCACCCTAAAAATTCAGATTTAAGGTCTATAAGGGCTTTTTTAGCATCTGTATCATCAGATACAGATATTACCCGATAATTCACAATCACCAAAAGCTGGTCCTAGTAATGATTTGCATACAGAGACATTAAATTCAACATCAGCTTCATGGAACGCTATTCAGAAGGATCCTATTGTTTCTAATGCTTTTACTAACTCAACTGGCTCTAATGTTTTCACAGAAAACAACAGTTCAAGTGATTTTTTTGTTACGAGATCCACTACTGATAAAAAATCATTTGAGGAGTCTAACAAGGAAGGGGAGTTTACAACACCTTTCCAGCACAGAGAGGAATCAACAAACTATAAAAAGGAGATGCTATTAAATCCAGGTTTAATTTTTAACATTTCATCTATTGAATTGACTGCAGAACATATAACACTATTAAATAAAGTTCTCTCTTTCGTTCCAGCGAAGAGAACAGACCATGCTGAAATGTTAAAAGATATAAGGTTGTTTGGCAGGAGCCTTACATTAAAAACTATTTTTCCTGAGAAAAATACAAGAGACATTGATGTCTATAAGAAACCAAGTACTTTTACACCGAGTTTTGATTCTGTAGTTCAATCCTTTTTTTAATGTATGTGAGTTTGAATTCAGGCAGCTTTTTACTGAAGGGACAAGAAGTAATTTTTATAACATACTGGAACAGGAATAGTCAGAAAGCCACTAGTCCACTCAGCGATATGAATTCATATCGCTGAGTGGACTAGTGGCTTTCTGACTATTCCTGTTCCAGTCTGTTCTTCTTGGTTTTTTTGGTCGAGTAACAGTTTGTATTCAATTTTTATAACATGTATAATAGTGATTATTCAGCCCTAGATGAACTCAAAAACATGCATTCAATTGAAATTAATCCAGCTGACAAGGGTGGAGGGATAGTGGTTTTGGATAAAGATCTTTATTTAAAACAATAGAGGACACTATTAGAAGATACAAGTACATGCCGATGTATCTCTAAAGTGATTGCGAATAGCATCATGGAAAAGGTGTCTTTCTTAATTTTTGATCTGTTAATAACAGAACTTATAAATGAAGATTTGTTTAAGTTTTTCACTACAGCCCATCCGCTAATCCCTATGATTTATGGATTACCTAAAATACATAAAAATAAAAATACCCCACCCATGAGACCGATTGTTTCTGGTACAGGACGGTGTACCGAACCATTATCTATCTTTCTAGATAAGAATTTACATGCACTACTAGATACGTCACACTATTTTGAAAGATACTAAGTCGTTCTTAGAAAGACTACACACTCGGTTACTGACTAGTGATAGTGACTATATTTTTGGCACACTAGATGTCGAATACCTTTTTACTAGCATTCCTAATGATATAGGCGTTGAAGTGATTACAGAATGTTTGACTATCAATAACTGTTATTCTAACAATAAAGTCAGGTTGATATGTGCATTACTGGAAATTGTGCTGGAGAACAATATTTTCATTTTTGAAAATGAATTATATCTTCAGAAAATTGACGTAGCTATGGGCAAAGCTTGTGCAAATAGTTACGCCAATTTAGTTCTAGCACATTGGGAACATACATCTGTACTAACAGAAACTAATGAGTACTATGATAAGATTCTCTGGTATGTGCGTTTTATGGACGATATCTTTTTGTTATGGAAAGGTGATATATGTGAACTTAATAATTTTATTGTCTATATGCACAATACTACTGATTTCTTGAAATTCACATACAAATACTCCCCTAGTGAAATGGAATTTCTAGATGTATTTCTAATAAAGTCCGAGTTGAATCAAGTGACTAGTAGTATTTTCAAAAAACCTACTAGAAAAAATACTCTTCTACACAAAAGAAGTATGCACCCCAGACATATTTCTCACAATACACTCAAGGGACAGATTTTTAGAGTACTGCAATTGCACAATGATGATACAGATGCTAAAAAAGCCCTTATAGAGCTTAAATCAGAATTTTTAGAGCGAGGTTCTTCTGAGTTAGATATAGACATGATGAGCAATGAAGCATGGACACACAGACTCAGCAGATACAAATCATACTTCAGTACTACTACCGAAAAGTCACATTTATCTGAGCCTTCTCTCTCTAATAAAGATACTTTTAGTATTGTCTTCCAATACTCCAGCAATGTCAATGATTATTGTGACATCATTAAGAAGAACTGGAATATTTTACATGACATCCCTGACATGATGAACAAATTGGGCACTACACCTTCTTTTTCTTTTAGAAATAATAAATCCTTAAAGCAACATCTTTGCAATAAACCCACCTTTTCTAAAACAGCTATTCCTATTATAACAGGCACATTTCCGTGAAGAAATTGCTCAGCCTGTAAACATACTTACAGTCATGCTACTTATACACACCATTTTTACAGCCTTAATATTAGATTGAACCATTATGCAGATGGCAAAACTAACAATATTGTTTATTTTTCATTTTGCCAGAAAAGTCATGTGTACTATGTGGGAAAAACTAATAGATCCTTTAAGGAAAGAATATTAGAACATATCAGAGATATTAAGAATAAAAGAGAAAAGAATGCTTTAGCAACCCACACTATACAGACAGATTCTTCGGACATCTTTACTTCTTGGCATTGCAGGTAATTGACACTACTATTCGAGGAGGTGACTTGGAAAATTAAACAGAGGCTGCTGAGCAAAAATGGATTCTCTTGCTTAATGCAGAGAAACCTCCTGACCTCAAAAACACCTCCTCTTTAAAACCCTTCTTAAAGGCACGACACTTGAAACATAAATAGATACATATTTTTTACAACTTTTTCTTTTTTTTTTTAATAGAATTTGAGATGTCTTTATATTTATTTGTGTTCAGTTTAAATTATAGCATATATCATGATTTTATACCAGTTTTTTAAAAATGTCATTACTTTATAATTATTGCATTTTAGTATAACACCTTTGAACAGTTTATTGTGTTTTTGTGCTTTCCCTTTAAAAGCTAATTACTTCAATTGATCACTATATGCTGTTATATAAAGATGCTTTTAATTTTTTAACATTGTCTAATGAAGCGACTTGTAAGTTGTGAAAGCGCTCACCTTTGTATTTAGTTTATCTTTATTTTTATATTAAAAAGTTTTTATCCATGTAAGTTGTGTGCAGTCACTTTTTCTCTTCAAGTATACTATTTTACTGCACTATACTGCACTCTTTATCCACTTTTTGGCTTTTAAGTAAGCATCGATAAGCAGTAGTAAGCATGTGCAAGTGCGTTTGGGTGAGTTGAAGCACCGCCGACACAGATCAAGCAAAGTAGACACTAACTGTGTGTAAGACACTGTGACAGGAAGTCAGCAGTGCTAACCTCTGTGCAAACCCGCTTACAACTGCTTGAAAGTGCCTTAAGCACACTGTATCCAACGGCCAGTGTCATGTGTGAGTCTGTGTATCCTAATGGAGTCAGTCATAGGTATCGTAAAGCATACGTGGCACACAAGGTTGGCTGGTATGCACACGAAACACAGTAACCAGCAATACCAGACAACATTACCGGATATGTAGCTAAAGATTTAGAGGTATATGTGTTTGTATGAATACCCATAACTATATAGATATATACCTCCCCCTTTCTGTAGTACAAATATATATAAACATTGATAGACATATAAATAAATACCCACATATACATATATACATATGCAGACTCCCATACATCCACATGTTGTTAGATATATATACAGCAATATATATATATATATATATATATGTATATATATACATATATATATATATATATATATATATATATATATATATATATATCAATATATCTATATATATATGTGCAGACATATATAATATAACTATGATAAGATACAGCACCTAAGAATGACATACGTTTACAGGCCATGCCAATGGAGGTGAGGGGCCCAAGCAAGAAACGTGTAACACGTAGCATGAACCTCCCCTCAGCCGGACAGGGGAAACATACAAACAAACCCACAAACAATGTAAACAATCCACTGCTCCCCAGACCACAGGCAGCATACAACTGGGGGGGGGGGGCACTGTGGACTTGAGAAGTCTAATTCTGGAACAGAGACAGGAGTGTCCATTTAAGGACACCCCAAAAATAATCTTGTTATAGGAGGAAGCCCGTGCGATGACCTATCAAGGCGGGGTGTGTAGATACCCATACTACAAGGGTGGGAAAGACCGATGACCCATGAGTTGGGACAACATACGAGATGGGTCCCGTGAAATGGAGCGTGGGTAGTGTGTAGTGGTGTGTTTAGACCCGACCTGTACCCAGAGTAAGGATGAGTGCTGTAGAGGAGGTGCAGGTGGGGGAACTATGGGTATGTAATTATGAGTCTGGGCGTGCAGGTGTTTGCTGGAGTGGGTCTATTCGGACCGCCCCAGGGATGTAAGCAATAGTGTTCATTGGGCAGAGCTGCCACCCAACGGGCAGCCACTCCTGCTACGAGTCCCACTGCACACAGTCTATTTTACATGGCAAAGAATGGAATAACCAGATGTAGATGCAAATACGTAGAGGTATGTGTGTGTATATATACCCATAACTACATGGAGATATACCTCTCCCTCTCCGTAGTACAAATGTATACATACATAAACTGAATATATATAAATACCCACATATAGATATCTACTTATGCAGACACCCATAGATCCATATGTCGTATTATATATATATATATATATATATATATATATATATATATATACACAGCAATATCTATATATATATATATATATATATATATATATATATATATATATATATCTATATATATATATATATGTGTGTGTGTGTGTGTGTGTGTGCGTATGCATACATATATA
This sequence comes from Protopterus annectens, assembly GCF_019279795.1. NCBI lineage: Eukaryota > Metazoa > Chordata > Ceratodontiformes > Protopteridae > Protopterus > Protopterus annectens. The sequence continues at coordinate 279,884,321 of NC_056734.1, read as the reverse complement.
TATATATATATATATATATATATATATATATATATATATATATATATGTGTATGTATACAGATATGTATGTATATATATATATATATATGTGTGTGTGTGTGTGTGTGTGTGTGTGTGTGTGTGTGTGTGTATGTGTGTGTGTGTGTGTGTGTGTGTGTGTGTGTGTGTGTGTGTGTGTGTATGTGTGTGTGTGTGTGTGTGTGTGTGTGTGTGTGTGGTGTGTGTATGTGTGTGTAAATATCCACATATATATAGCTAGGATATGATACAGCAGTTAAGAATTACATATGTTCACAGGCCATGCCAATGGGGGTGAGGGGTCCAATCAAAAAACGTGTAACATGTCACATCACCCCCCCCAGATAGACAGGTGAAACATACAAACACACAATAAAAGTAAACACACCACTGCTTCCCAGACTACAGGCAGGATACTACCAGTGGGAGAGACCCGCCAAGTCTAATCTTGAAACAAAGACAAGAATGTCCCTTGTGGGACACCCCAAAAATTCCATGATATTTGAATTTCCAGCCATTATACCGATGTCCAATGGCAGGCCATGCATGTTCTCGGTCTACAAGGTTGCGGAAGCCTGATGATCCATGGGGTGAGACAACATACGTGATTGGTCCTGAGAAGTGGGGAGTGGGTATTGTGTACTGGTGTGGCCCAACCCGACCTGCACCTGGAGTAAGAAAAAGTGCAGAAGAGGATGTGCAGTTTGGGAACTATGGGTATGACATTATGGGCCTAGCTGTGCAGGTGTTGGCTGGAGTGGTTTTATGTGGACCGCCCCAGGGATATAAGCAATAGCGTGCATTGGGCAGAGCCGACACCTAACGAGCAGCCATGCCCGGTAGGAGTCCCACTGCAACAAAGTCTAGTATACATGGCAAAGGATGGTATAACCAAATGTGTTGTTGCAAACCCATTAAATGACACCAAAGAACACTTGGTCGCAACACCCCACTGTAGGCATGTAAGCTGAACTAATTGGCATCACAAGGTGTTATTGCTGTCCAGACCTCTCAACTGTCTCTGATATAGACTCCAATTTTAGGTCTGCCCCTCTTAATCCCCCTGAAAACTGGTGAGTGCTGAAGAAAAGGTGGTGAATTGCCCTTAATAAATAATGATAGTAATTCAGAGTTATAGACGTTTCACGTCAGAAAACCTATATTAATCCACATTCTCTTATTTTGCAAATGTTTCAGGTTAATACTACAAATATTTAGAAAATGTCCCTGACAGTCCCTGATTATTTGAGGAGTTGTCCCTGATTCTGTTGAGATTTGTCTCCGATTGGTTGAGAGCTATGTTGCTGTCCTCACCCCCACCCAGGGGTGTGATTGTCCCGACCTACCCCCATATGCAGGGTATATACACAGCTGTTGCTGTAGAAGAAATGGTCAACTGTGGACCTTCCCGTCAGCTGTCCTGCACATCCCTGGACATGTCCCCTACTATCAGCCCTTTTGTGTGGCCCAATAACACCACTTACCTGTCGGCCCCTGTTACATCCGTAGTAATGCCCAAAGTCACAAGTAAGTGACACCCTCCACACAACTATATTGGCAGAATCTGGAACCCCCAACCCAGGTGTATTACCACAGTTGTCCCAGACTACACATGTAAAAACCCATGAAGGGAAAGCCCAAGCATACTTGGATCACCACCTGTCGAAGTCCTCCACCCCCCAACACTCCAGACCCCTACACCTACTACTGACACTGACACCTCCTGTCCTGTCTCGCATATACATCCCAACACCCTGCAAACCTGCACTACCACTCCCCCACCAATCAGTCAAATGACCTACTATACAGTTAAAATGTCCCCCCTCCACCCACCCGCCTACACCTCCACTATTCACATTTACTCTACAACACAGGTATGGCATAACTAAACCTAACCCGAATACCTGAGTGTAGCCTAACCAGAAATGATAAACTGGAATTCCACTTAACCATACACTGATCTTCGTGAACATCATACCTGACATGTACACCTGACGTAAGCATGTATAAAACTGACATGTACATGAAGTAGCATGGAGGTATGTGGCAGCAAGCGGGAGTATGTCTGTGTGGGCGACAGTAAGCATTGCCTGCACAGATTAAGCAAAGTAGAAGCTAACTGGTTTAAGAAACTGTAACTGGAGGTTAGCAGTGCTTACCATCGAGCAAACCCGTGCAAACCCGCATATTCTGCCCAGCAACAAAATAAACTGCCTCTGCACGGTGCAAACTCATGACCCTGTACACTATAGTCACAGTAATCAACCACTAAGCCATCATTGCAATACAGATGAATGAGGTATCAGCAAACTAATCCTCACCACAGGAAAATCAAACCAAACATGTGAACAATCCATGTATAGTGTGACGTGGTATAACTTGCTACATAACATAAATATGTGAACTGGAGTACTGCAATAAGCATAGATATGAGGTGTTATTGTAATAAAGTGTGGAACTCCCCAGGTTCCTATACAGTGTATGTACACATAAATCACGGATACCAGACACATATATAACCTGTAATGAAGAATAAATCACTGCCAAAAGGCACATATAGTGCAAATTAACTATTAAGCAATGCTAACCGCAGCACAGCTCAACTTAGTAAGAGTAAGCAATGTGTGGGTGAGCCAATCCAATCTGCCTACCGGTATACCCCTTTAAGCACTGCCAACCTTCAGTAAGCAGGTGTGCCCATAGCTTAGCCTCTTCAAACCTGGCCAATCACAGGAAAAGTGTGGGTAATTGGCTGTATTTAAACCACACATGTAGGAATACGTTCCATAACTGGTTGTAGCTTCCTACTGCAGGCAGAATGGCTGGTGTAAATAAAGGCACTCGTTTCAGAATGCAGCGCTGGGGCATCCAGGAGTCAAAACTCATGGTTTGACTCCTGGTAAAACACCATGAGGAGAGGGTATTGCAGGGCCAGTCCCAGGGCTCACAGTATAAAACAGAGGCCTGGGACAGTTTCGCCCGTGACCTCACCAGTGCCACAGGTATCCCCAGACTGGTGAGCAGGTCAGGCACCATCATGCTGACCTAAAGCGGCGGAGGAGGGATGTACTGGAACAGTGGATCCAGGAGTCTTGGCACATGGCTAATGCCCCAGTACTGAGTAAGTACTCATTCCACTAAGTAGTTAAGAATTGCCTAGCTAGTGTATACTATGGATAGGTATGGCTAAATATCACTGTATTCCTCCGACAGCTGCAGATAAGTGGTCTATGAACCAGCAAGCCCATGATGGTAGGTTGCAAAGGCTGCGTCGTGAGGCAGGTTAGTATTTCTCTGTATGTACTGTCATAACAAATAAGTATAAGAGCCTTAGAAAGTGTCATACCAGTAGGAATAAATGTGTAGTATTCTGTCAATACAGGTATAACCCCTGGAGTGCTTCTGTTTACTCTTCTTTCATATGTAGTTGAACTGTTGCTTACTATAAATAGTACTGTTGTATTAAGCAGTGTTACCCATGCTTTGGTATGCAGATAAAATGTGTATGAAATTCTGTATAACAATGTTGGAAGTGCCAAGAAGTCAGTCATATTGTACAAGTCAGGGAGACTTAGAAAACAGTAGAAAGCTTCACATCAGTTCCCTGATGGCACAGTGTACCGTGATGTTAACTAGACGTTTGTTGGCACACACAGCAGGGGTTTGTATCCCAGGAGTGCTAGTAAGCTGTATGCATAATCATACCCCACAACTGTACAGATTTTGTTACAATGTTCAGATAGAAAGCTGTATGCATAATTACACCCAACTGTACAAAGTATGCTAGAATGTTCAGATAGACAGTTGTATGCATATTCATACCACACAACTGTTCCAATCTGTCCAGCATGTCCAGATAAATGGCCCATATCACCAGCATGGTACCCTGTTCCCCTGAAAAAGCAGTGTGATGATCCCAGAAATGTAGGCAGCTGTTAATGACATATAAGTGATAGTCAAATGTATACATAATCATAGAATGTATATGAACACATACCTGTCATTCTAGCCTTTCACCCAAAGTGTTTGATCACAATACCCAACATATGTTGCATTAACACCTGCATCTTGACATGCATGTATGTAAGACACAGGTCATGTATATAATAATCTATAAACATACCAGTGTACAATATAAGGCCATTGAGTAGTGTAATAAAACATGTAAGGGAAAGATCACTGCAGTGACTAAGAATGTTGTGAAAACTACAAGGATATATAAGTTATTAATTGAACACTCTCTCTCACCCCTACCATATGTGTGAAATAACCCAATGACACTCCTCAATTGGTATGTGTAAACTCCAAACATTTGTTGGGACATATGTCCTAATGGTTTATAAATATTCACATTTGTTTCTATGCATATGCCATGTTAAAATACACCCATATCGGTGGCCTGTTGCCATCAGTGAAACCTGCATGCTCTTGTAATGGCCACTGTTGTTTCATATATGCATGTGTTCTGCTTGCTCTGCAACTGTGTTACATCTGGTGTTTTGGATTAATGGGAATACCAATGCATGCTGTTATAACTAATCCTGAATGCTGTTTATTGTTACTAACCCATATCTGTCATAAACCTGCTACAACATAGCTCGTATGGGAAGGCCAGTCCCAGTGGACCCACCTGTCCCACCTCAGCTGGCCATGGCACCGGGCATCAGTGCATCTGTGGCCCAGCCTGGGACCTCCTCCTCCATGGGCCCTGCTCCACCTTCAGATGGAACTGCTGCAGGGAATGGGGCTCACCCCCTAAGAGTGGGCACAGAGGGGAACCTATCACCTGTCAACATGTCCGGGCCATGGTGCATAGGGAGCTTGATCTGGACTTACGAGACTGGCTACACCAGCTTGAGGGCCGAGTGGCACAATTAGAGGGTGAGCCTGCCCCTCCTACACAGCCCCCAGCACAGTCACCTTTGGGGCCGTGAAGGTGCAGTGGTGACTGCCCATGGGTGGGGACCTCAGTCCCACTGTTCCCATTTGGGGGTTCATGGGCTTGCAGCTTCCAAACACCCCTCCCCATCCAAGGTGTTTACCCCCACATGTGTCATATACTGTCCCTGTATGCATCTTGTTTGTCTTGTCTGTTAACCTACCCAACCTACCGCCCAAATTATACCTACTACCCCTCCCCAACTTCCCACTCTCACCTGAAAAATAAAAGGGCAATCTGTTCCCACAAAAAAATCATGCCCCATACATAGCTATCCATTTCGCACACATGTCCACTGGTCACATGTAATCTGGTTTAACTGGCATCACAACAAATTTATGTTGTCCTCACCCCTCTCCCAGGGATTTGAGGCTCCAAATCAAACTCCAAATTCAGACTATATGCACAGATGTTGCTGTAAAAGAAATGGGCAGCTATGGACCTTTCCTACCCCCTTCCTGCACATGCCTAGCTATTTCCCCTACTGTCTTGCCCTTTGTGTGCCCCTTTTTTACCACTTTCCTATCAACCCTTTTTCCTTTCTTTTAAAAAATTAGCTCGGGGGTAAGCGGGAGTAGGCACTTGTAAGCAGCAGTAAGCGGGTTTAAGCTTGCTTGCATGGGGGTAAGCTATGCCTACACAGGTTAAGCAATTTAAAAGCCAACAGAATATAAGGAACTGTAACCAGAGGTTAGTAGTGCTTACCTCCATGCAAACCCATGTACAACTGCTTTAAAGTGCCTTAATTGCTCTGTATCCAATGGCCCATGTTCTGCCCAGCAACAAAATAAATTGCCTCAACAAGGCTCAAACCCAGGACCCTGAACTCCATACACAAAGTGATTTACCACTAAGCCATAACAAATGCATAGATATTCACTGTTTCCAGAAACATATCACCCAGTCCTGTTATGCAACAGTACAGAGAATGTATACCAAAACCTATATGTCTGTGTGTGTAATTATATTAACTAAACAGATACAACATATCTATATATGTGTATATATATATATATATATATATATATATATATATATATATATATATATATATATATATCCACATATATTTATATATTCCTAACACTATATACATATATATCAATATATACACACATATATACATGCATATGCCTAAATCGACATATATATGTGTCTACACCTATATGTCTACATATACACAGCACGTTATACATGTGTACGCAGATATATATCTATGTAGGTATATATGGACATGGTTATATATATATTAGCAGATATATAGGTATATATGGCCATACATCTGTAGACAGCAATGACAGATTAACAAATACACATATGTTCACATGCACTGTAAATGGGGTTGAGAGGCCCCACACACTATACGTCTCGTACAAATAGGTTCCCCCCACAGCCAAACATGTGCACCCTGCAATACACTACCAAGTACAGTCTGCCTCCCATAGGACATGTAATATGTGGAAGCCATCAACATCCCCAGGATACAGATACACAGACACAGATATGCAGATACAGATATATATATATATATATATATATATATACATATATATATATATATATATATATATATATATATATATATATACATGTGACTACACATACACACACAGATATATGTACAGTATGATACATATGTAGAAGGTGCACACAATATGGAAAAGCCACTATGCCTACAGTTAACACCTGCACAACTGGACACTGTATGATCCACCCATACAAATGTCAATCGTTGCCTGCAACATATACCCATGGAAAGGTCATAGGAAAGACGCCACACACAGGTTTGCAGAAATGGGAAACCTTTAACTGTGTACTATCAGTTCTACATGACATGTCATATAGCTGTTCAGACACTGACAACCATATAAACAGAGAACTGCAACTGTGAAACAATTACACTAATACAGTACTCTGGAAAGGTTCACAACTGTTTCTGTCCAGGGCACGCCCTTGAAATTGTACATTAGCGAAGACAGACTGGGCCACAGGATACCAAGCAATCAACAGTATGTACTGCAGGTGTGTAGTTCAGCAGCCTCTATCTACACTGCATACAAACTCAGTAGGTGGTAAAGATGTTATGTGATCACTTGGGTTGTAAATGATACATAACAAGGCATAACTGGCACCATCACGAACACAACAACAAACAGAACAGTCTTTATGGCAGGAGGCAGTAGGCTTGCAGTATCCCAATTCATGTAAGTAATGTAAATATAGGTGAAGTATACAGTACTGTACATCTAGATACCTTGAGGCAGCTCACCCCTGATACCCCTACATGTTGTAACAGCCTAGGTCATTTATAGTGCTACCCACCTAGACTCTATAATACAGGCCCATATACCACTGTTACATACACTAGCCTCTGGAGTGGATAAGGGCACACATGTATTGTATAGGTGGCGCCCACACATATATGGCCCCAGCACCACTGTATGTGTGGGGGATACAACAGCAGTGGACTAATGGCAGCAATGGCAGTGTGATATACTCACAGCCCACTACAGAACAACCCCCAACAGCATGACATATGTGCAAAGCTTGGTATGTAGCTGGAGGACAGAGGCTGGAACACAGGCACATATGTGGAAAAGTCTTGCCATACAATAAGCAAGGTGCTGGTGTTACAGGATAGTCTGCAACGTACCCTTAGTCAGGGAATTGAGGTTAGGAACAGAAATGGATGTGGCCATGTACTGATAGCATGCAACACACACACTGCCAGTGTAATATTTGACACAGGACCTATGTCGTGGACGGACAACACATGATAGGCATACCTCTGTCCAGCAAGAGGATAGGCCGACTGTAGTGAGCTATGCAGACAGACTGCATTCCAAGGTGATCTAGTATGTATACACACACACACACACACACACACACACACACTGTAACACCAGTACTATACAAAGCATATCACAACTCTACTCACAGTCTGTCTGTATTTCCTGATCCCCTACAAATATGTGGCTGCCCTGAGTGTGCAGGTTCTCCTGTAAGTGGTGTTGCTACCTGCTGTCTGTAACACTGATGGACACACACATGAAGGATGTTCATCACACAGGAAATGTAAAGGGACCATGCCCACATGATGTAGGGATTCATAGTGGGTGGTTGCCATGGCGGTGGTAAATGAATGTACTACACATGTGTAATCATATACATATATCTATCCGGATAAGTATATGTACATATATTTCCACCATATGTCCTGGACATGGAGTGTAGCCCCACCCCAGCCCCTATAGTCCCAAAGTCATAGTGCAAGGGGATGTTAGGTATTTATAGCAGGTATATTACTAGACTATTACTGCTGTCAATGGGATTGTCTTCACAGACATGGTGTGTGTGGAAGGTCACATCTGCTTATGACATGTGTGCCATTGGCTACTGACAGACATCCTAAGGAAATCATTGTAAAGTACCGCTGCTAGCATGTAATGCCCCTGTGGAGTGCAGCAGAGATATTGGCAAATATATGTGGAACTTCGGACACACAATGTACAGTCCAGAGGTATACACATAATCCCTCAGTGCACAACATGTGTACCAGGCCTGACAATATGGATGTAGACAGCCACGTAGATGGTTATAACATGTAATGACTGGTATACATATGCCACCATAGGTTTTGGATTCACACACTCCTATCTGGCCTGACACATAATGACTGCTGGTACAGTGGTGCCATGGACACATACTACCCACTAAATATTGACATACATCTGTACAGCATCCCACTACTCTGTGTGATATACATGACATTTAAGGGAGGCCCAGCAGTGGTACATCTGGCAAGTATCTGCACATGACATCTTATTGGGTAAGTACACTAAGCTGCTAGGCATGTAACAATGCACTGTGCAGGCCACAGCCAGACTGGCACAGCACTGGCCTACACCTCGTATGGGGGAATACACATGTACCTGCATATATATCAGGCTCAACAGCCATGTCACAGCACAGGGTAAGATACACCTGTGTGAAAGTGCATAATCACAACCAATGTGAACACAGCCACAGCCACATATGGTAAGCTAGCATAATATTACAGTATGTGGACTATCTTTTCTACACCATCCTCATATGTGCCACTCACAGAATGACCCTACATATACTGGGCTGCTACACAGTTTGGTTTGATGGCTGTCTGTGGTATGGGACATGTGTGTGTATGGCCCTACAAACATGTATGCCAAAATGGTACCATACAGTGGGACAGCATGTAACATCAGATAGAAGGGGAGCTAGAACAATGACATCCACCACAGTCTGTAAACAGGCTAAGGTACATATTAACAATACACACACTGCCAACATTCACCATCACTACACAGACCTCAGCACTGTACAAACATCCACAGAATTTCCAGGTTATGTCGTGAAATATAACCCCTATTGCACATGACATGTGTAGCAATCTGACATATCACTGGCTTGTTATCAGATATGGTAACACTATTTATGGTGTACAGCACATATGCACCACTTCATGCATGATATATGCACAATGGTTGACAGAGGTGTGGCTGACAGCACATACACAGGGACAGTATAGACATGTTGCTGTGATAACCTCATAAATATACCATTGTTACGGGGTTTGTTGCAACATATGTCCTATGAGGGATATGAAGTCAGTAACTGTCACAGCCTTCACCATCTACAGACTGCAATCCTCACACTACATTCTGTATTCTGCAGATAGATGCACTGTGGCTAGCACATGAGACCAAAGGCACAACATTGCCCAGTCTGCAGATGACCATGAAGATGGGGATTCCTCATATACATGGAACTGTCATGGCAGGTATTGCAACATGTATGACAGGCATATCCAGACAAACACTGTTAAACCAACATTACTCCAAATACAGTATAGCAGCACTTACAGTCTTTATTCAGGTCAGGCACATCCCCCTCCTGTTTGTTGTCCTCTTTCCACAGTATATGCTGTTAGAGGCAAATCCCCAATCCATCTGAGATGTTGTTTGCCAAGAAACAGATCTAGTTCCTGCTCACAGTGACAGAAAAGGGCCAACACCACCATGATGTTCCCAGGTATTGGAATGTGTTTCCATGCAATTGGCTATGGGAATATTACCACAGCTGTTCCACATGCAATCAGCTAGGGGAGGGCTGCAATTCATGCAGAGGCCTTCAGCTGATCATACGCATCACTTAAAATACACATGCTGCTGCCTAAGCAAAGCACGTGTGGGTCTCCACATCCACCAGAGAGGGAGTGGGGGAGGCAGACAGAGGCAAATATATATCAGGAAAGGGTGGGAGAGTAAAACTGAAGCATGTTTGTGTCACCCACCTACCAGCACAGGGTATCAAACCCCCGACAACTATGTAGTGCTATCACAGTTTGATGCAGTTATTAGATGCGCCACATGGGTTACCTGCTGTGGAGCACTCAGAACATATATGTGATGGTGAGTGACATCTGCAACAGGGATACGGTAGATATATAGTAGGTGACGTACACGTGCCTGTCTGCATGAACAGGTGCCAGCGTCAACACAGGCATACTGACACAGGGACGCACACACATTGACACACTTGGCAGGGTCAGGAGTGCAACTCATCACTAGTGGGATTGCCACAACATATCAATGTGCAGGTATCACATGCACCAAACGGGTCATACGGAGGTCGTATGGGCAATGAGTATGAGGAGGTGTCAGACATCAGACAGCATGCTTCACTGTGCCCTGGGGGGTTGTAGTGAGTGTGGATGTGGACATACACACCATACAACACATACACGAGCACACAGGGTGCCAGTTCTGACATGCATGGGTGCATGTCTACACGGTGGTGGTCAACAATGCCAACAGGCTATACAAGGGTAGGCGATGGGTATACCTTGGCATCAGGCCACATGACAATGGTCTGCATTGTGGCTCAGGCCTGTAGTTTCTGCATTTGCCCACACAGGTGGGTATTGCATCCCAGATCCAATCACCTGGGTGACTATTGTGTGTGGCCAATGCTGTGCATCACTTGCCATGTATGTGTTCCTTAGTCCATGACATGGATGGTGTCTAGGATGTGCACACCTCCCACATGTATGTACAGTGGCATGTGGAACTGTACCTGGGGTGTCTGGCCCATGTTGTGAACACAGATTATCATCAGATGTGCCAGTCTTGCCCACCTGTGGCAGAAACTGCTAATGGGCAGCAGGTTCACCCTGCACCTACATTGATAGTATGCTAACAGCATTCCCTGATGTCAATGTCATCTGTCCATACAGGACATGTTGTCAGGCATGGTATGTCCATTGTGAGTCACATGTGAAGGCACAGTGGAGCTGCTAACTGTGATTGGTTGGCCTTGATGTCACATGTATGGGTATGGCTTTGCACCCCAGCCTCTCAGCTAATTTACATCTGTTATTTCTGTATAGTTGACATTGTGATATATAGTAGGGCCACCATAAATGAAATAAGCAATACATTGCCCACAGGTGTCACACACTCACAACCGCCTCTACACAGGATACGAATTACAAACACACACACACACACACACACACACATCTGTCATGTCTGAGAGTAGAACCCCTACCTAACTAGTTTATTACACTACATCACTACACAGTTATAGTACGCACCACCAACATTACTGAAGTCCATCTTCCCCAAAGGTGTATTTCACAATGAATGACATCAGCGGGATTACCAAACTAGGGCATGTCAACTGTACTGAGAATGACTAGCCTACAATGCATTACTCCTTAACACAGACAGTGAGACACCCACAAAACATCCACAACTGACATGTGCGGGTATAGGATCCCTGACCGAGGTCTACATCACACTACAGCATGGAGCTGTTATAGGACACACCACAGGGATTACTAGAGAAACCCTTCCCCAAAGGTGTATTTCACAATGACTGACATCAGCAGGATTGCCAAAGTAGGGCATTTGTAATGTACTGTGAGTGAGTAGCCTATAATGCATTGCTCCATACACAGACATTGAAACACACACAAAACATCCAGCACTGCCATGGATGGAGATGGAACCCTACCACTGTTCTAAATCACACTACAGCAGTACGCAGTTACAGGACGCGCTACAGAGATTACTGAGCTATAACCTTCCCAGAGGTGTATTTCTAGGTGGGTGACAGCAGCAACCTTGCCAATGTTGAGTATATGAATTGTATGGAGTGTGAGTAGCCTAAAAATAGTTGCTCTCATACACACACACACAGAGATTCACACACAGTTGCAAAGTTTGGGGTTAGAACACCTATCTAACTACATTATCACACTACAGCAGTACCCAGTTACAGGACGTGCTACGGAGATTACTGGACTATGATTTTTCCAGAGGTGTATTTCTAGGTGAGTGACATCAGCAGCCTTGCCAAGGTTGAGTATATGAATTGTACGGAGTGTGAGTAACCTAAAAAGCATTGCTCTCTACTCAGACACACACACAGATTCACACAAACACATAGTTGCTAGATTTGGGGTTAGAACACCTACTTAACTACATTATCACACTACAGCAGTGCACAGTTACAGGACGTGCTAGGGAGATTATTGGGCTCTCGCTTTCCCAGAGGTGTATTTCTAGGTGAGTGACATCAGCAGCCTTGCCAAGGTTGAGTATATGAATTATACGGAGTGTGAGTAGCCTAAAAAGCATTGTTCTCTACTCAGTCAGACACACACACACACACACACACAGTTGCCAGGTTTGGGGTTAGAACACCTACCTAACTAGGTTATCACACCATAGCAGTACACAGTTACAGGACACACTACAGAGATTACTGGGCTATGGTTTTCCCAGAGGTGTTTTTCTAGGTGAGTGACATCAGCAGCCTTGCCAAGCTTGAGTATATGAATTGTACAGAGGGTGAGTAGCCTAAAAATCATTGCACTCTACTCAGTCGCACACACACACACACACACACACACACACACACACACACACACACACACACACACACACACACACACACAGTTGCCAGGTCTGGGGTTAGAACACCTACCTATTTTATCACACTACAACAAGACGCAGTTACAGGGCACGCTACTGAGATTATTGGACTATGATTTTCCCAGAGGTGTATTTCTAGGTGGGTGACATCAGCAGCCTTGCCAAAGTTGAGTATATGAATTGTACAGAGTGTGAGCAGCCTAAAAAGCACTTCTCTCTCTACACAGTCAGACAGTCATGCACACAAGCACACACTAACACAATTGCCAAGTCTGGGGTTAGAACTACTACCTAACTAGTTTATCACTACTGCAATATGCAGTTATGGGATGCACCATGAAGATTACTGAGCTACAGCACTCCCAAAGGTGTAATTTACATTGGATGACCTCAGCAGGCTTGTCATAATACTGCTATGGGGATGGCAGTGTGTGCATGGGCCATACCCCATTTATGTAGGGGTTGACATGCCACATGTGGGAACACACGGGGTCATATGTCACAGGTACGTGTATACAGCTACTAGATGGCTACTTCCTTGTACAGTCATGTTGTACAGCTGGCACGTGCACCACATAGTCTGTCATGCTGACATGTACTGGTGGCTAGTATCCACAGTGAGTTACATCACTCATGTGTTTGGGGCCCTTTGGCTGTGTGCTGGGTGGGACAGGCCCAGATGGCTCCTTGTCATAGTCACCCTCTTCCACACATCTATGCCCGTCTACCTTTGGCTTATTAAAGTGTGTTGTCCTTACATATATGTCTGTATTCCTATCCACTGTGTGTGCAAGGCAGGAGTGGTGCATACAGACATGTGTCTGCACTGAGAACTGCGACTGCCAGATATGTCTAGTCAACTGGTGTTTGCAGACATGGCCTTCATGTGTTTAAGTGTGTGAGCATGCCCAGTATTACCTTTCAGTATGTTGTTGACTGACATTGCCTTCATTCCTCTAAGTGTGTGAGCATGCCCAGTATGGCCATCTGTATCGCATGTGTGGATCAAGTCCAGATAGTTTGTACTGCAGTGCTGACCTTTGTGTTGTACACCGACAGGTAGCATGCTGTGTCTGCAGGGTATCCATCGGTCATTTGGCATTGACTGTTGCTACATGTCTGCATAGCGGCGGGGACACCTGACTGTTTCTACTGTTCTACACAGGAGTAGTGGGGCACACCTGACTGTTACTATAAGTGTACGTTGGATGGGGAGGCACACCTGACACTTGTACACATTTGCTAGGACTGTACAAGTATGTCAGGTACTCCATTTCAGTCTGTAGTCTTACCTACCCTGCTGGCTAGTGGCATACCACTGTACTACAGATCTTAGCTTTGTTTACCTACATATTAGTTTCTGACTTCCTAGCATTCACAACTTACATCCGACTGCCTGGCCTGCTGTGGTCTGTCTGTGTAGGTCTGCAAGAGGGGTTACCCATAGGGCTCATTCAGAGGCCATAGTACAGCATTTGTTTGTGTTTGTCTTTACCTGTCCTGCTGTCTGAGACTGTTGTTGGGTATGTGAACCTTCCTGACTGGCATGTGTGACTCATGGGCACACATGTCACTCAGCCCATTTCCTGCAGTGGGTTTTGTCACCCTGTATAGTACTGGCTACTATGGTGACTCCAATATGTGTTACAGATGTCATGGTGCCACTATGGGTGTCTACTGTCTGCTGCCTTAACATTTGGCCACCCAATTCCCTTGCATGCTCACATCCATACCATAGCTACAGGTAACAACACATTCTACACCATTTGGCGATTGGTAGGTTGATTGGCTTACCTTGAGGGTGTGCCGGACTTGAGGATGGTGCTGGAGGGCTGCCTATGTTGGATGCATATAGTACACTCCCTATACATGGTTGGGCACAGGTAGTGTCATGTTTGGCATCACCTTTTACTGTCTGTGCAAATCAGAGAGAGGTGTCATTCCCTGGGTCCCTACTGTGTCAGTGCATATGCTATGCGTTGCCTTTTTGCCAAGTCCCGGGCATACTGGGCAGCCTTCCTTCTGCCTACTGGGGCAGGCTCAGGTTGTTCCTCCTCTGTGTCCCTCTGTGCCTGTACAGGCCTTGGCATTGGTGGATGGCTGTGTGGCCCTGCCCCATGCTGTTCCTGCTGCAGCTATTTCCGCAGGATCATATTGTGTAGAATAGCACATACCACAACAATTTGGGTACATGTAGCTGGTGAATACTGCAAGACTCCACCGGATGTGTCCAGACACTGGACCCATGACCTCAGCATCCCAAACATACACTCTATTATATGTCTGGCCTGTGCATGTGCCTCATTAAGGTGTTGTTGTTCAGGTGTGTGTGCATTTCTGATGGGTGTCATCAGCCACAGCTTCAGTGGGTACCCAGCATCCTCCACTAGGTGACCGTAGGGGATGTCCACATTGTCAAATCTGTGGTACAGCTGTGTCAGATGCCATATGTGTGAATCGTCATAGCTTCCAGGGCAGCCAGCACACACATTCATTATAATGCCCTGGGTATCACAAACGACCTGGCAGTTGATGGTGGGGATGCCCTGTGGTTGATGTAGGCCCTACCCTGCTCACCGGGTGGTGCTTTGATGTGTAAGTGCATGCAGTCTATAGCACCCACTACCCCAGGGTATTCTGCTATTTGATGGAAGAGGTGCATATTGCTGGTCAACACCTCACTTGTGTTGAGGAAATATGCATGCTCACTGGCATGTGCTGACATGGCTTCCAGGAACTGGTGGAATACTCTGGATGCAGATGTTTGTGAAATGCCCATAATATCCCCAGTTGTGCTTTGGGAGGTACCTGTGACTAGTATACCTAGGCCTACACATACCTTGATATCCACTGGGATGGGTCCCCCTCGGCCAGTTTGGTGTGTCAGGTATGGCCGGCACAGCTCATCAATTTGCTGTAGCAGGTCTCTGTCGACCCTATAGCACTCCACTATCTCCAGCTCAGGTAACCCCTGTTAGGTTACCCTGGGTCTGTACACTCTTCTCTTTCTCCTCACTGTGGGTTGTTTGGCAGCATTCACATCCTCACCACCCTCAGCCTCTTACACATGTTGTTCTATGTTGCCTGCTGCAGCGCTTCTCATTTTGTAGGTTTCTTTGTTAAAATTTCCCTGCTTGTATACACTGGTGGTGTAGAGTGTAGACAAACCAGGGGGGAGATGTTTGCTTAGTTTATAGTGGTCTTCTGGGCTGGGCTGGTCTACTGCCTGTGTAATTAGCTGATTCTGATACATTTTGCCTGTCAGCTCAGCTAGTTCTCCTTGATTACCTTCCTACTGCTGTTTTCCCTTGTCATTGCCT
Source organism: Protopterus annectens (assembly GCF_019279795.1). NCBI lineage: Eukaryota > Metazoa > Chordata > Ceratodontiformes > Protopteridae > Protopterus > Protopterus annectens. Next base: position 279,868,067 of record NC_056734.1, on the reverse strand, counting down.
CCATTTAAGCCTGTGTGTGTGTCATGCAAACGGAGTGCTCATATGTGCACTGAGCTGCTATTTCCTGGTTTAACTTACTTTTTCTTTCTGTAAAACATGGTGCGTGCCTGGCACACCTGCTTATACTTTGTAAAGAGTGCTAGGTAGGTTTAGACACACCCCTTGCTTAGCTGTGCTAAGCTAGGAGCAATCCCGTGCCACAGGGCTCCAATCCACTTACAGTATGCCTATCACCCCCCATGATGTCACCTATATCCCAGTCTTGCACCCAGCTATTTATACTCTTACACTCTTGGGACCTGCCTCACACTCTGGGGAAAACTGGGATTCACTAACCTTTCCCTCATTTGCATAGGATTTCCTGCTAATGCATAGTTACATGTCCCACACTGAGCCACCCCCCCCCCCCCTTAGCAACCATTATTCACTGGCCAGGTTGTCTTATGCCTGCCATTGACTTGCATTGCAGAATACTGATTTTAGTTAGAATGCTTATTTTAGGTTTATTTTATTATCGTCCCCCCTATCCCGTTTGTGTGCTGCTGCCCTATACCTAAACAGCCGAAATCAGCGAAAAAAAATTATTATTTTTTTAAACAGTTTGCAATGCCAATGGCCTTCTACTTGGCCATTGGCATGCTTCCTCAATAATATGCAGACTTTATTTGGAACTGTCATAGCTCAGTTTTGGAATTTGCAGAAATGTACTCGGTTACTAACCGAGTACATTTCTGCCGATTGCACTAGTTTTGCATGGACTATTGCAAGCTTCCTGGTTGCAAAATCACCTCATTTGCATGGATTTCTCCTGCAAATTAGGTGATTTGCATACCAGGGCTTAGTCTGTGCAGGATTAGTGCTGGAGCTCTCATGCACACCCCTGCCGGCTGTTCCTGGATCACACGGCAGACATATTGCCTGCGCGAGCTCCTGCACTCATCTTGCACTTTGTGCAAGCTTTTGAGAATCCAGGGGATAGTATTTGTTACTGTTTTATGTATTAAGAGCATAATGAATATGGTTTGCAAAACATTTGCTGATGGATTTCACAATCTGTGCACCATTCATTCACATATACAAGAAGAAAAGTTCTAAGTGTGTCAGATTTCTAGACCATGCTATTTACAGATACTTGCACAGGAAAAGAAACTGCACCATTCTGTGCAATTGGGGCAGTATTCCCTACTTTCCCTGAGCCCTGATTGTTTTGTTTTGTTTTCCCTAATAGATTGCTTATTGTATCATGTGAAAACATTTTGCACATTAAAATCAAGCAGATATTGCATCCTTTCTATCAACCAGACAACAAAATAAAACTTAAAACAAATATACCATTAATGTTACAAACATTACCCTCCCCATTAATAGCAAGTCATTTAAACACTAGTAACAGTATAGGCAGTCTCTTTCCTAATGATGATGATTATTGCATTTTCCAATATCATGATAGATAAAAGTAGAAAATGTTTGTGTGTATAAAGTGAGATAAGATTCATAATTATCATCAGAGCATAAGTACAGAAATATTAATGAGAGCTCTGACCACAGTATTATATGAATTTTCCTGCTTGACCAGAAACTGAGGCTTTGCCAAGCAGAAAAAAAAATAGTGCTGTTAATCTAACCCCTGGATTTACTAATCTTCCGTGCAGGACTAATCTAGTCCTGCACAGAAGCGGCAGTTTCAGAGGAGGACGGCAGCACACAATGCATATTTATGAAGGCGCACTGCCTGAACTCCTAATACTACATGGAGCATGGACGAGTGCAGGGGGTATGTCTGAGAGCAGAGCTCTCAGAATAAACACTCCCCTGCAAAGTAGAACAGAAGAATGTGTAAATAAATGACCGAGACTGCTCATAAGTGTCCGCATATCCCCACCAACAGTCCCCATGTGTTCAACAGTAACAGTACAGTCAAATAAAATGAAGAAACCCTTTTATTTTTTTTTTTTTAAAACCCCAAGTACAGCTAACCATAGGTGTGTGGGTTTGCCCAAGCAGCACAGCAATAGTGTAGTGGTTAGAGCATCACCCTAATGAGCAGGCATTCCTGGTTCGAGTCCCACTGCAGCACATAGCATTTTCCATGTGAAATCTGTATATAAACATATTTTTACATCTTATTGCTGTATAACCTACATAATAACATTTAAATGTGAACTGGAGTACTGCATTAAATGCACATGTGAAGTGTCAGTGTCATAATGAATAAGGCACTAGTAAGCATGTTTAAACACAAATAAGCAGTAGTAAGCATATATAAGCACTAGTAAGCGGGTTTAAGTGCATTTGCATGGGGGTAAGCATTGCCTACACAGATTAAGCAAAGTAGAAGCTAACTGAGTGTAAGAAACTGTAACCAAAGGTTAGCAGTGCTTACCGTCACACAAACCCATGCAAACCCGCTTAGAACCACTTTAAAATGCCTAATCACTCTGGATCCAATGGCCCATGTTCTGCCCAGCAACAAAATAAACTGCCTGTGCAAGGCTCAAACTCAGGACCCTGGACACTATAGGCACAGCAGTTAACCATCATAGCAATAGATGTGCATGAGGTATCAGCAAACTAATTCTCACCACAGGAAAATCAAACCAAACATGTGAACTGAATCCATGTACAGTGTGAAGTGGTATAACCTGCTACATAACATAAATATGTGAACTGGAGTACTGCAGTAAGGCCAGATGTGAGGTGTTATTGCAATAAAGTGTTGAAGTTCCCAGGACCCCATACAGCATACATACACATGAATCAAGCATACAAGACACATATTTAACATGTAATGAAGAAGACATCAATACCAAAAGGCAAACATCATGCAAATTGAATATTAAGCACCGCTAAGCGTTGCACAGCACTGCAGTGGGAGAAACAGTGTCAACCTGCAAAGTCTAATCTTAAACAAACGCATGTTCATCCATAGCGGGATGACCCCAAACATTCTGTTAAAAAGAGTCCTCGGGGTAACATACCATGCTTTACAGGTAGGCAAAGAAGGATATGTATGCTTGCGGACTGGATGTGTGGGAACCCTGAAGATCCATGGGGTGAGGCAACGTACATGATGGGTCCTGAGAAGTGGAGAGTGGACAATGTGTAGTGGTATGGTGAGATTCGGATGGAACCTGTAGGAAGGATGATTGATGTGGAAGAGGGAGGTAGGGGTGGAGGGAATGATGGGTAAGACATTATGGACCGAGGTGTGCTGGGGTTGGATGGTCCCATTCTAATGGGGCCGCCCCATGGATGTAAGTGAGAAAGGGGGGGAACAGGAATTTAACTAAGACTTACCATTTCCCATGGCAAAGCACGGTATGGAATAACATATATATATGAACTGGAATACAGCTGCCACGAAGGAGCACACACACACACATATATATATATATATATATATATATATATATATATATATATATATATAAAACCTAGAGTACTGCAGGAAATGCACATGTGAGGTGTCAGTCTCTATATGCATAAAGCAGTAGTCAGGTTAAGCAACAAGAAGTAGTAGTAAGCATATCTCAGCACCAGTAAGCGAGTATAAGGCCATGTGCACGGGTTTGCGCGAAGGTAAGCACTGCTAATTTCAGGTTACAGTGTCATATACCCAGTAAGCCTCTAAATTACTTAACCTGTGTAGGCAGTGCTTATCCCCATGCAAACCCGCCACATTTTATGCAACGTCACAGTATCTTGTACATAACATTGCTTAACCTAACATCTCACTATCACACTGAATGACCCTCTTCTTAACAGTTATATCACTAAAAAGGTGCCATAGCCTAGGTTAAAGGCATAGAATCCCCCCCCCCCATTAAAAAGGCTGTACAAGGGCAAGGAACACTGTGTACCACACACTTACCTCAGGAATGTACAAGGGCACATATGTGTTCTCCAGCTGTTACCCCCATATATATGAACATGGCCCAACAGTTGGTGTGGGAGTCCATGACATGACCGGGATGCCAACTGAGTAATGCTACCAGTAAATAATGATAGGCAATTACTTAACAACCCTTCCTGTATCACAGCAGGACAAAGACTAGCTTATATGTGGAGGACAGAGGCAGGAACATAGGGCCATATTTGCATTATTGCTGTTACACACCCTGGAAATTGCTGGTGTTACAGGATTTGTTGCAGCATACCCTTATGCAGGGATACGACATTGAAATACAAATGGATGTAGTCATGTACTGATAGCACTCAACAGACAGAATGCCACAGATATAATTGGGACAATACCTGTAGGGTGCACAGACAGGACCTAACAGCCAATCCCCCTGGTATCATATGGATAGGCCCACAAATGAGAGCTATGCAGACAGACAGCATTCCATGCAAAAGTACCATGTGCACAGAAACCCTGTAAAAACAGCAAGATACATTGCACACAGCACTACTCACACTGTCTGTAGGTCTGGAACCTTACACAAATGTGGATTTGGCCTGTGTCTGCAGGTTCTGCTGTAAGAGGTATTGCTACCTGCTGTCTATAACACTGATGTCCACACACAGGAAGGATGTCATCCATACTGTAAAGGTGAAGAGACAATGCCCACAGAAGGCAGCAATTTATAGTACAGGGTTGCCATGACAGTGGTTATCTGTAGTACTACACAGCAGGCTGCATGCAATTAGCAACTGGTGGACACTGACTGATGCAGAGGCCACCACCTGATCATGTGCAATACCAACAAAAGCATGCTGCAATCTATTCAAACCAGCTCAATCACTCTACTGGAGAGACTGAGAGAGAGAGAGAGAGAGAGAGAGAGAGAAAGAGAGAGAGAGAGAGAGAAAGAGAGAAAACCTTCAAGAAAGTTCACAAAGCTCAGGGTTGTGCTACAGTGGAAGCATAACAGGTATGTGAAACAGATATGCATTTACTGGCATATAGTATATGGCATAGAATAATAGGATGTATACTGTGAAAGGATGTATATGTGCCACCAGTACTTATTCCTGTAATGATGTTGTGCTCAACAACTGCACTGGACAGTTGTATCAGTCCCTGTGGGCAGTGGGACATACCTGTCAAATGTGCAGACCAGTAGTGAATGGCAAAGATGTGACCCATGATATCTGTGTTCTGTAAATTACTGTGGCCAACAGCTGGTGGGGGCATTAATACCGCCTTGATAGACACATGGGTGAGAGACCACACCACCTGCAGGACAGTCATGTTAAAGTGTAGCATAGCATGCCCAACTGCCATAGCAGTATAATATGCTTATCTAAAGTATGTCACCATATATACCCCCCTAATGTTAGTCTGTGTTCACAAGTGACACCTGTCTGTGTTGCAGCAAGGCAGAACAGTTCAACTGTGAAGTAAAGATGGTATATGAGTGTGGTCCAGATGTTTGTATGCACCCCACATACAGATACAAATATGTGTGATACATATTCACAGCTGTGTATGTGTACAGAACCTCGGACAGTTATACATTTATATAGGTATATAAACAACACAAAATTATAAATACATACACATATATATATATATATATATATATATATATCTATAGTTTACTATCAAAACTTTGAAGCGAACTTGGTCGACCCACATATAGTCGACCAAAAGAATTCGAAACTCACATTGTCGAACACCAATTGTCACAAACCAAATTCGACCTGCGGACGGGTTTTAACATGGGTAGAGATAAGGATGAGGTTTGTAGTTCGGCAATATTGGTGTTCGACATTGCCGAGTTCGACATTCCGATTCTCGACGGAAGTGGAGTTGACCGAGTATATATATATATAAAGCTGTGGTCGTGGTGCTGCGGTAGCATTGTAGCCTCATAGTACGATGTTGTCCTGTTCAAATCTCAGCTAGAGCATCTTCTGTGTGGAGACATGTGTGAATGGGCGTACCTTCGTTGAAGGTTATGCATCAGAGCTGGCAACTTGGCACGTACAAATCTACTGCCAATCATTAGCGGACCGGAGTTCCGCTGTGGCGACCCCTAACCAGGAAAAGCCAAAATACACAACAACATATATATATATATATATATATATATATATATATATATATATATATATATATATATATATATACAGACAGATATATGTGTGTATGTGTATGTCGAGATATATATATATATATATATATATATATATATATATATATATAGAGAGAGAGAGAGAGAGAGATAAAAATATATATACATGTCAATATATTTTCCCTGCCATGACATGTGTGAGAGAACATCACACATCAATGCATAACATACCTACACACCAGTACATGGCTGCAAGATGGAGTGTGGATTGAGGTGTGCAACCCATGTTGAAAACACATTGCAATTGTATGGAATGGTGGGATATATATGTTAGTGAAGGGTATTAGGTACATATTGGTATGTAGGTCCGGTTGGGTGACAAACAAGACAGCATACAGGGCTGATATATGACACATGTGGTGGTTAAACACTGTGGACGGGTAGTTACATTTGGAATGTGGAGGCCATTGAGCCCCCACATGGGAACAAAGGAAACATGGTGCCCACCCATAGACAGTCACGACAGCATCTACATGGACATAATGGTGCCTGGGCTGTGCGCTGGGCAGGAGGGACATGCATGTTGAACCTTGTGTATGTGTACTACATGCCTCCAGGTGATTTAGCACATACCCCATGTTACTGTGGACCTTCCTATGCCCAATACCCATGACCTACCTGGGTGACAGGCACATGTCTGTGTGTGCTCCATGGGGGACACCATCCCCTGAGGTGGTTCTACATGAAGGTAGTGATGGAACAGTCAATAATGAGGTTCCATGGTGGGCCATGAATGTGGTGTGGACTGATAACATGAGCACATTAGGTTGGACTGGTGTTCCTGCTGGAAAATAACCCCTACACATACTGGTGTGTAACTGTCATGGAACATATGTGGGCTGTAAGAGTCCACACAATCCCAGAACATGTCCAACAGCATGTATAGATATCCCCAATACTACAGAATGGCAGATGTATATCAATCACATAGCAGGCCTATCACATGCATATGTGGAAACATAGTGGCAGTGACAATGGCATGCAGGTGAAATACCCTGTAACAGCCCTGTAACTCTAGTGTCCCCACAGGGAGCATGTCTATAATCACATAGCAGAAAGTGTTGTACAATACAATATATGGCCCAATGGTACACATACCGGACACATACCACTAGCATATTGTGAACATTATTTTGGAGCTGATATGGTGGTGGGAGACTGATATGTGTATTATATTATGGTAAACATGACATATGAGTTGCTCAGACATATTTCCATCATTATGTCCTTCAGGGAGAATGGCACACCCAAGAAACCCCACATACAGTGCCGCTGAGGAGGAGATCATCATCACTAGCATCATCCACAACTATCAGCTGCTCTTCTCATGGACAAGCATGGACCAACAGGAGAGAACAGCCATGTGGACTGATGTGGTCTGCAGGGTGAATGAGGTGGGGTTGCACAGCCGAACTTATGAGCAGGTCTGCCACCATTGTAGTGACCTGCTCCAGCAAGTACGACGTCAAACCGCTGCCATGTGGGGTGACCACCTTGCAACAGGGGGGGCCATAACATCCACCCCCCCTCACCAGAGTGGAGGAGCTGCACATCAGCCTGGTAGCACCTGCCCGCCCGCAAGAGCTCCAGACCTATACAATAATGGAGGTGGGTGTTACTTACACACCACACATTGAGCATGCATGTAAGGTTCCAGGGAATATCAGTAAACTACTGTAGTGTATGCATCTGTACAGGTAGACCATGCATGTGTAAGATGTGGGGTATGTTGCTGTGTAGTACCGATAAGCAGTAATGCATAAACTGTAATGCATAAACTGTAGTACTGTGGACTTCAGCTGCTGTTGTACTGTAATATTGCAGCCATCCTGGAGCAATGCCACAGTTGTGGCCACTGACGTCAACTCTATCCCATGTCAATGTAGGCACCTCTGGGATACCAGCAAGGCAGCGGCCAGATGCCGGTGATTATGGTTTAAGGTTATGCTTGGCAATTCACTGTGCATGTCATAGCTAAGGTGTAGGCCATGTACACATCTAACACACCTACCCATAATGCATGCTGTACATGTGCACTGACACAGCACACTCCTCACTAATGGGATTACCAGCCTCAAACACATGCAATACACAGTCCATCTCATTCAACTGTGGCTACACTCCAGTGCACATTGCCCAGGCACAGCTGACATCTGCCCAACATACACAGCTATGTCATACACAGAGCAGTTGAATATGCTACATATAATGACATCCCACTCCCTCTGCTAACACATGCTCCAGGGTCCTAAACCTAATCAACACATTACACAGAACATACTGGAAGGATAGGGCCCTGTTCTGGGGAATCGCCATACTCTGGAACGGACTACCCATACATGTCAGGCAATGCTACTCATTGGCCCTCTTGACAGAAACACTTGGCAATTGGATGGGGAATGGGGAATACACCCTGGGTAGTATGTGTGTGCCACAGCCTGACAGGGGCACAGGGGAATAACATTAGTGGGTGGTGCATGGCAGGGAACCCCTGTGGCTAGCCTTATGCAGGCCCCAGGACCAATAGACCAGTACTCACCTATGAACCTATGTGTGCCACAGGCAACATCAACCAAGGCCCAATCATGGTCAATAATTGTCTCTACATTCACCATATGTACAGTACAATGTCTCTGTGGTTGGTCTAATGGTAATCTACCACTCATACATGCACCACTGATGATTTCATATGTGAATACACATCAAGAAGTCACTAAACACGTGTCCACACATGATCCAAGAACACACAGAGGCTGTGAGCAGCAGCAGAAACACACCTGACACACAGAGACACATCCTGCAATGGTGTGTACACCCATGAGGTATGGTGCACAGTACATTCCAGGGTGCTGAACAGATGCACAGCAATGCTGTGGACATGGATGCAGTGGGTTCCAGGGTTTGGCCATCACCTACAAATAGCAGCCATGCATCACAGCCATGTATAATGTTGGTAATGGGGATTGACTACATTTGTACTGCATGCTGTTCAGCCCCACATGTCCTGCATACTGACATGTGTGTAGTTACAGGTATGTGTGTGATACTGTACTGCACCATCACCTGCTATTGTGTGTGTTATGGGATTGTGGGAGCTGTCTGTAGGTACTGTCTGGTGTAGTGTATGGGTTGCCATGTATGTCGACTGCATGTGTGTATGTCTGTGTGTGTGGCTATGTCTGCACACATGTGTGTTTGTGTGTGTGTGTGTGTGTGTGTGTGTGTGTGTGTGTGTGTGTGTGTGTGTGTGTGTGTGGGTGTGTGTGTGTGTGTGTGTGTTTACTGTTTAGCAGTGTTGTATAGGTCTTACAGTCTGTTCCCTGTTTTCCCCTCACAGGTGGAGAGGTGGGGCTGGGCCCCCCCCCACAGGGAATCTGATGTTACTGATACAGACAGTGACCATGAAGATAGGTGTGTTGAGGCACAGGAAGGGTTGTCAGGGGCTGCAGCTGGGCCACCAATTGACCAGCCACACCTATCCACACCATCCACGCATACAGTCACACTGCCTCTACACACCTCATCACCATTGGCCCTAGCTGAGGGACAGCCTACAGTTGGCATGGGCCAGAATAGTGTGGTATCCATGGCACATGTATCAGGACATAGCAGCCATAGCCAGATGTCTTGTGGGGTATCACATAGGCAGTTGTGCAGGGGTGCTCATAGGAGCACTGCTGGTCATCATGCACCTGGCAGACGTGCAACATCCATTTCAACTACACGCATGTTCCAGACTGTCATGGAGGCACAGGCATGAATGGAACGGTACACCAGGCAGGGTCTAAGGGCACAGAGGGCTCATCACACCTCTGTAACTGACAGCATCCGTGACCTATAATGTGCCATCCGTAGTTACACCGAGGTCATGGATAGACGGTGGAGTGAGACATTGGAACTCATCCAAAATGTCATTTCCATGCATCAGGACAGGGCAGGACAGTTGCGAGAGCCATGTGGACATATGCCAGCAACACCAGCAGCTGGAGGTCACCTTGGACATCCAGCTACAGCCACTCCCGTAGTGGCAGTAGAAGCCCCAGCACTAGGGGAGGGCTGTCCACTATCCATCATAGCAGACCAGGTGCATGTGACCCTGGCCAGTCCCAGCAGGGACATGGATCTAGTGGATGTCTGTCAAATTCGGGGGACAGGATTCGATCGAGCTCTGTACCTGATACTGCCTATAGCAACCCTTCCAGGCACAGGTCCCTTGTCTGTGGCCAGAGACAGTGAACTGCAAACCCTGTGAGGTACAGTCTGCAGCTGTTCCACAGTTCCCTGTATAGGGCAGCCACATGGAGGAACTGTGTGCATGCAGACACTCACACATAAACAATGAACCTAGGGCAACCACATACCTGCACACATGATATCACCAGTGGCCCATAACAATACTCAGCTCCCTCACAAACACACATGTTGTCAATTGTATGGCTCAGCTTAGGCCTCTGGCAAACCAACAACACACTCTGTGCATATAATGATACCTGTGCCACTGCCTGACATCAATAACATCGATGCAGGTACAGGCTAACATGGTTCTGATGCACAGGGTGACTGTACAACAATGTAGCAATGGAAGGATGTGTAGCATGTTGTCAGCAATAAAGTGAAATGCTAATATCTTGGAAGGTGTAGCTGTGCAGCCATGATGCATCATAGCTTTAATTAACAATATTGTATTGTTGTCACCAGTATCTGTTCAGATTGTGTTGTGTTTGTCCATGTGCCACATGGCTGATGGGTGTAGTGGTGTCAGCAGGCCTTCTATAGTGGACACCAGTAAGTGTAGTGGGTGGCACACATGCCATGGCCGGGTACAACACACAGTGCCTTTGGATAGGATGCAGTACAAGTACAGGACTGTACACATGGAGGTATGTCCCCATGCAGGTAACACATCTGTTGCACATGTAATCCCACCAAGAATTGATAGGCACAACCATACAGTGCTATATATGCAGTCTGCAATGTTGATGACATTGAACATGGTAACAGCAGGGTGTATGTCCCTCTCCCCACTCTATTGCAATCCTCACCTCAGTAATGTGTGTGCCAATGCTGGTGGCATAGCCCTACCCTTAAGAGGGTGTGAGGCGCTCAACTACTGTGAATGGTGTAGACAACAACTAAAAACCTGATTACATACACTGTACAGTATTACAGACAGCTATGTGGGGGGATAGATGCAACAGTAACTGCAATTATGGCAGTCGTGTCCACAACAGCCACACCTAGTGAGTTATAGCAACCCCAGTAGTGCTGCACACCTCAACTGTGTGGAGGAGGGCATCGACACATCTATCACCTGTGAAGGACTGTATGCCCACGGGATGGCACATGCCAAGCAGTCCTGGTTGAAACCTATCCTACACACATTCCTACAAGCGGGAAGGTGTACAAAAGTCTGCTATGATCTACATAGGCATTGTGCACCTCCAAACCCTCATCTACACCTGTCATGATTGGATTAAGGAGGTATACCAGGTTCAGGTTGTATTCTCTGCCTTTGACAATTCCAACATTGGCGGGGTCACGTGTGTTAAGATAACAAGTGACATTGGCCATGGGTTCATTGTTAGCATGTTCCATGTCCCTGCAGACCACTGTCATCAGGCTACCAGGTGGAAATTCCCAGCTGACATGGTGGGTTTGTGGATGTTCTTGCCAACATTGGTGAAACCATTGTCACGTGTAGGGTCTATTGGATTGTATACCAAAAGAATAAAGACAATGGAATCCCTTGTCACAGACTCTCCAATAAGTGTTCAAGCACCTCTTGTATAACACAGTTTTATTCCATGAACGAACAATACAAATACTCCAAATACTGACAGCACATGAAATTGGAAAGACAAAAAAAGACAAAAAAAAACTAGTTAAGTGCTTTCACCCACTCATATAGAGGGCTTCATCAGAACATCTTCTCATGACCACATATCGCGTTATATTTTGAAATTGGCGCTAAAATCAACAGATACAAGTAGAAACCATGTATCCGTTGCTGTTTACACACCTCTTAAATCTAAACCAACACTAAATTGTATATTTAACAAAAAACTACAATTCCCTAGAATGACAATAAAAAATATTTACTACAACTGATAACATATTCCAAACTGTATGAATTGTAGCAAATAACTTGATGTGAAAACAAGATTATAGACAATATATAAAATATATAAGAAGACAGAAAACAAATGTGTGTGTGTCGAACTAGATCAAGTGTCTAAATTGTCATGCAAGTCTATCTATGATTAAATACTAAATATACCTATATAATAATATCTTGTATACCCAGTTAATGTTAAATACATTACAAATAAAATTGATGTTACTGATACTCACAAAACAACTATCATTATTAATATAATCCAATAATAAATAAATATTACATGAAAAAAATACTTGAAAATGAAATATGAAAAAATATAAAAAATGTGGTTCCAGTTCACTCAAATTACTAAGTAACTAGATAACTAACTACCTGTATATATTGCATAATGTAAATTTGATATTGGGTGCACTTTCCCCCTTGACTCCTATAGTTGTACAAATAGTTACATCATTTCCAAAATTGGTTTGCATGAAATGTATTCATTGAGGCCTGGGGGGTGGTGGCATCTAGATAAAGTTGCCACCAAACTTCCTTGAAACTTAACAGAGTTTTGTAGTCACCACCTCTCGGGTCTATGGTAATTGTCTCCAGAATAGTGAATTTAAAATTGTGTGTATCCCCCATCCTTTCTATATGCTTATATAATGGATTTGTGGGGTCTTTCTTCCTAATACAATATGTGTGATCGTATATACGCTGTCTGAGACATCTCTCCGTCTTACCTACATAATAGCTTGTGCATTCACAACACTTGGCCAAGTATATGAGCATTTTTGTTCTACAATTACCACGTTTGAATTTAAGTAATGTTTTTAATTCATTCTGAATAATCATCCTTTCCTTTTCATATATATATTTGCATTGATTGCATGTTCCACATTTGAAGGTATGTGAAGAATTAATGTTCTTTAACGCCTTACCTACGCTACCTGTCTTATGGACTAATACATTTTTTTATATTCCTTCCCATTTTGTAAACGATTCTAGGTTTGTTACCCATTAATTCCAACAAACTGGAGTCCCGGGAGATCACATAGCAAAATTTGTTTATAATGTATACTACCTTATCTACTACTGGACTGTATTGCAATATTAGGGATCTCTGATGACAAATTTTCTCATTGTCATAATTATTCCCCACTTTCCTTACCTGTTTAGTCTCAAATGCAGATCCTAATAAAGGTTTATACTTAATGCCCCAATCCTGAATTACATTTTGTCCAATATCTGATAACATTTTCAGTGGGTAGCCTCTCTCTAGAAACAGCTCAGTTATGAAATTAATTTCCTCTACCATCATCTTTACATCAGATGTCATACGGGCTGCATGTATGCATTGCCCTTTGTAGATGTTGTGTTTCATATTAACTGGATGGCAACTACTGTATTCCAAATAATCATTGGAAAAAGTCTTCTTTCTATATATTCTGGAATTAAAGTTACCCTCCTTCTTGTATATATATGTATCAAGAGAGGCTATACCTTCAGTGTTGTAAGCATATGTGAATTTGAGATAGTCACTTGTAGTGTTAAGGAATTGCAAAAATGCAACTAAACTTTCTTCACTATCATCCCATAAGATGTATATATCATCTAAAAATCTTGAGTAATATTTAAAACTCTTATAAAACTCACTAGGAAATAATATAGAATGCTCCCAATCAAGCATGACCAGGTTGGCAAATATGGGAGCACAAGCTGCTGCCATTGCTACCCCCCTGGTCTGCTTGAAATGCTCACCCTCAAAATATATGAAATTGTTGTCTAACACAATAGACATCAATTCCATAATGAGGCACATCTCATCCCAACTAAAATCTGTGTACTTGGTGACACTGTTACAAAAGGCTTCTAATCTTGCTTGCTTGGGTATGCATGAAAACAGGTCTATAACATCAATGGTGACAAATAACAAACCTTGCTTGCATATACCCATGGGGTAAGTACCTAAAAACTCCCAGGAATCCCTAACTAAGTGAAGTACCTTACTATATAAATGTTTTAACTTCAAATCTATAAACTTCCCCATGGAGAATGTTTTGGATTTGCTACCTGACATAATTGGTCGGAAAGGGGTGCCTTTGATGTCCTTGTGTATTTTTGGTATGCCAACCATTGTGGCTAATCTTGGATACTTAACTTTTAAGAATTTACAATTGTCACTATTGATTCCACCATCAATATAAAATTCATCTATATATGAATCTATCCGTTGATAAGCTATATTTATCTCGTTAATAGAGATAGATTCATAATTACCTGAATAGTAGAGAATATCATACATTTTCTTGGTATACCTTATACTATCATAGATGACAATACCGCCCCCCCCCCCCAATCCGGCTTCATCACCCTGATGTTAGTGTCCTTCTGTAATGCCTTAAGTGTTTTCATTTCTACTTCATTTAAATTACTGATGTTAGCTTTTTGAGAAAAATGAGAAACTTGATAGATCTGTCTTGTCACTATTTTTTCATAAGTGTCATCCACAGGATGACTCAGTGGTATAAATGTACTTTTTTCTTTGATGATACTGGGCTGGATTCACGAAACCTCCGTGTAAGACTTAATATGTCTTACTCGGAGGCCACAGTTGAACGGTATGATGTCAGCATGCCATGAATATTCATGAGGGCACGCTGACTCATCTGTAACTCTTACATGGACTGAGTAGGCAAGCAGGGGGCGTGTCCGACTGCTGAGCAGTCTAAAAGTCCACGCCCCTGCAAGGTTTTAAAAAGCATAATGTCAACAGACAAGAGCGAGTCCGCTCAAATGTACTTGCGCCCAACACCACACTCCCTGACACTGTAAACCCTCATCAGAGTTAAAAAACTGAAAAAACATTTTTTTTTTAAATCCATGATATAGCTGCCTGTATTTGCGCTTGTTTGCACGATTGTGCCCATTGCTTAACCACAGTTAGCAATTGTGACATTTTAGAGCATATAAGAACTACTTATGCAAATTAATCCAAATAGCAATAGCATAATGGTAGAGCGTATGCGCAAAGCGAAGGCATTCATGGTTCGAGTCCCAGCACTCCCCTTCTTATTTATGTTTTAAATCAGTATTTGAAATAATACCAGACAAATATGATTAAAATTTTATTAAAAGCAGTGACATGGCCAATGTATCAGCGAACAAAATATATATTTTGAAAATACCCAGATATATAATAGCCTGCCATTAAGCAATGTTTTACACAGCTAAACACAGGTGCCCATAGTTTAATAGCGCTATACCCATCTAAACAGAGGTGCCAATAGTTTAATAGCGCTTTAACCAGCTAAACAGAGTTGCCCATAGTTTAATAGCGCTTTATCCAGCTAAACAGAGTTACCCATAGTTTAATAGCGCTTGACTCAGCTAAACAGAGTTGCTCATAGTGTAATAGCGCTTTATCTAGTGCAATAGAATTGCCCAACATTTAAAAATGCTTTACCCAGCACAATGTGTTTACGTGGATGTGCGCGCCGCGACAACCAGGGCACTGTAGGGCACCATGGAGCAACGCAGAGCTAGGTTGCTTAAATGCAGCCACACCCCCTAACCTGTCTAGACAGTATTAAAATAAAAGAGTGACAAGGTTCGAACCCAGGAAGCAAAACAAGTCAAAAATAGTCACAGACAACTAAAAGCGATTCCAGACTGCAAGTAGGATAACCTCTTTAAAGTTTATTTTAAATCCACCAATACATGAGCGTTTTCATCTCCAAAATGAGACTTCATCAGATAAAACATTATGAGTGCTACGCCTACTATTTAAAATGCCACAATAACATTAATTAACTAACCAATTAAAAATTTAAAGCAACAATGTCAGCTGATTTTAAAAAATGTAGTATTATTATGTACCATAAGGCTATTATACAAAAGTGTATAAAAATCAAAGGATAAATAAGATGTTCCTTACATTCATATAAAACTAAGAAAAACTAAACAAATATACATTAAATCTATTATGAAATATTACCATAATCACATCTGAAAGATTAAATATGTAAAACATGTCATACCCAATAATTCAAACTTTTGCTGCCTTTTCAATAAGTGTAGCTTTAATGCTGATGTATTCATTAAGGCCTGGGGGGGGGGGGGTAATTGGCCTTAAGTCTCAATTGCCATCTTAATTCCCTATTCAATAGTAAATTCTTTATATCACCCCCCTGTGGTTATTTTTAACCAAATCAATAATTCTGAATTTAAAACTACTGGAAGATGCACAGGAAACCGAATGTTTGTATAGGCACTGGTATCTTTCCTAATCCTAATGTCATTAAGGTGCTCATATATTCTATCTTTTAGTGCCCTTTCGGTTTTCCCAATATAACATGATGAACAGTGTGTACAGATGGCCATATATACCAACATTCTACTATAACAATTTCCATTGCAAAATTTAACAACACTACCCAGGCCATTATTCAATTTTATAGACTCTTCCTTCTAGATGTGAGAACATTGTCCACACCTACCACATGAGCTAGTTGCCTTTTTACTGTTCTCCTTATAATCAACTCTTTCAAACAGTCTTTTAAGACTTGTTCCTGTCCTATAAATGAAATGAGGTCGGTTTCCTACCACTTCATATAATTCCTTGTTTGTTTTCAATATACACCAATTTGCTTCTACTATCTGTGTGAAATAGTCAGAAAATGTGTTAAATTCAGTAACACAAGCCCCCTGATAATTTTTTTGTTGTTTTGTCTGATTCTACAACATTATTGAAGGGTTGACCTAATAAAGCTTTATATTTGGTCCCCCATCCATTATAGACTTCCTCCATTGTTTTACCAACCAATCCCCTGGGATATCCTCTCTCAATAAACTTTTTACCTAGAAAAATAAATTCTTCAAATAAATCAGAGAAATCGGAAGTCATCCTAGCCAGCCTGACAGCCTGTCCCTTAATAAAACTACTTTTTTGATGGAAAGGGTGGGAACTATCGTGGTGCAAGTAACTATTACACCATGTAGCCTTACGAAAAATTCTAGACTTAAAACCCAGCGTTGTCTTACAAATAGTGATATCCAGATAATTAATACTGTGATCATCAACGGTATATGTGAAGGATAGAAAATTGGTAGTATTGTTCAAATAGTCAATAAAATCCCCTATGCTTTCCTTAGTGCCATCCCAGATCACAAAAATGTCATCCAAAAATCTCAGATAACACTTTATATGTTTCCTGTAAATACTATTTAACACAAATCTTTCCTTCCATTCTAGCATCACTAAATTCGCAAAAATGGGGGCACAAGCTGCTCCCATGGCTACACCGCTGGCTTGTTGGTAATATTCCCCCTGGAAGCCTATATAGTTATTATCCAAAACCATTTCCATTAGTTCCAGAATTAATAACTTCTGATCGTAAGGTAAATCCAGGTGTTTGTGGATACTGTCCTCAGAAAATTCCTGTCCCTCAACACGTGGTACACAGGTAAATAAATCTTTAATATCAATTGTCAGAAATACACAATTTTCTGACCACAATTCTTTATTTAATTTACTAAGGAATTCCCAAGAATCTTTAATTAAATGTTCCGTCTTGGTTACTATATTTTTAGTAAGGCTATCTACATACACTGCTAGGGGATGTGTTTTACAATTACTGACTGATACAATTGGTCTAAACGGGGGCTCAGATATAGACTTATGAACCTTAGGTACCCCAAAAAACTGAAGGATAATAGGGTGTATTTGTCTCAGAAAATTGTATGTAGGTTTATCAACTCTATTTTCTAAAAGATGTTCTTCTAAAAGAGAATCAATTCTTCTATATGCAATCTTATCTCATTGTATGAAACTGAAGTATATGTGTTTGAATCCAAAAGAATATTAGTTAAGGCATTGTTATATTCTTCATTATCAAATAATACACCACCTCCTTTATCCGGTTTCATAATTCTAATATCTTTCTGTGTTTTTAACTCAAAAAACAACTTTTCTTCTTCCTTACTCAGATTATGTTGTTCCATTTTTCTTCTGTTCTTTTTATAGGTGTCATAAATTTCATTTGTAACAATGTTCTCAAATGTAATAAGTGCTGGATGCAGGGTAGGGTTGTATGTACTATACCTTACTAACCTCTGTTGGTGAACAAATTGTTTCCCAAGGTTATTTTATGTATCAAATCAAGGTTTAATTTTCTCAGGTATAGTTTAAAATCTACTAAAATGTGTGCCAAATCACCATACTCTGATTTGACAAACTTAAAACCCTTTGAAAATAAATCAAAATGGTTCTTTCCCAAAACAATAGATGTATAATTAAAAAATTTAAAACCTTTATATTCAGAAACTATACCATCAGCATGTTGAATAATATGTATCTGCCCTTCTTCCCCACATTTTTCCATCCAAAATTGTTCCCATGTAAACTTGTTGAATAACCAGGGTCGGATGGAAGTCTAGCTTTGTTTGCCAGGCGTTCTGACCTCCTTGGACCTAAAAAATGTTCATGTGGTTCAGAAAAGGAATCAAGCTCATCTAAAACTCTATTAGACGCACCTCTACCATGGAAGTAATTTCTTTGTATTTCATTAGTTTCAGCTAAATCAAATTGCTTAGGTTGAACCAATTCCTGGTTTTTATTTCTATTTTTAAAGTTATTCAAAGGTCCAGGATGCATTTTGCCTTTGCTGTATTGTTCTTTGTCCCTCAATAAACTTTTTCTGCTTCCTAGCAAAAACCTTATTGGTCCTGTCATCTGTTTTTTTTCAAGACCCTATTATACAAATATTTGTATTCATCAAACAGCAAGTCTTTAAGAATATCATCATTCAGTTTGTTTAGATCGACTAACAAACTGTTCAACAGTGTTTCGTTATACTTAATCAACTTTAAAATCAAACCAAACCCACACTCATCAAAAAAGTCATGAAAATCTTTTAGAACCACATCAGAGTATACAACTCCAAAAGGGTATTTAAAAATTCTAAGTCCCTGAGGAACTATTTTGTGACTACACAACAGTGCAAATATCTATCATCAATTTGTAAGCATTTATATTTAAACAACTTTTTTTCAAATAAATAAATTAAATCCTTTAATGTAGGAACGTTTGTTGCATCATAATCAAACCACAGAACCACTAAGCCATGACAGCTTAGGAGAAACAGCCACTATTAGCATACATATACAAAGAAATGGTAGATTAACCATTACTAAGCAGATCTGCAGTCAGCTTAGAATTCTCAAAAATGGCCATTCACAAAAAAGTGCGGGAAATGCGGCATATTTAAGCCCCATAGGCGGGAATACTCACCATAACAGATTGTAGTACCCACTTGCAGTCAGGATGGCAGGCTTTGGAGAGGGTAATCGCTTTAGAGCACAAAGGTGGGGCATTTAGGAGTCTAAATATATGGTTTGGCTCCTAGTCCACCAACATGAAGGCTGACTCATGCAGGGCCAGGTTCAATGCAGAGCATACAAGGCAGAGGCGTGGAACCAGTTGCCACATGATCTTACCAGTGCCACAGGCATTCCCAGGACTGGTGAGCAGGTCCGTCACCACCATGCAGACCTGAAGCGTCGAAAGGAGGACCAACTGAACCGATGGATCCAGGAGGCCCGTCATATGCCCAATGCCCCACTTCTGAGTAAGTATCCATGTAATTAAGTATGTAAGATATGCTATCCTAGCCTATAGTATGGATAGGTATGTTCCAATATCCCTTCATTTATATTACACCTGCAGGTGTTCGTTCCGCGAATCGTCAAGCCTATGCTGATAGGCTGTTAAGGCTGCACCACCAGGCAGGTTGGTAATTATTCAGCTGGTATTATTATAGAATATAAGTGAGACAGCCTGTAAAAGAGTTCAGTGTTGTAACCTAGTAATAAAGGTCAAATAAGCCTAGAGTAAAGCTTCTGTTAGTATTCTAAGATCAGATAAGTGATGCAGCCTGAAAAAGAGTATTGTAATCCATTAATAAAGAGTAAACAAGTCTCAAATAGAGTTTTCACCTGTATTGTAATATCAGATAACTGCTTCAGCCTGAAAATGAGTGTTTTAATCCATCAATAAAGGACAGACAAGTCTTGGATACATCCTTGTATATACTGTCATATGAAATAAGTGAGTCAGCTGGAAAGGATTGTTGTAACCCAGTAATAAATGTTAATAAAGCCTGGAATTAAATACCATCCTGAAATGTAAATATAAAATAAGTGAGAGAGTGTGAGAAAGAGTTTGAAGCTACCAATAAAGGTGTAAGAAGTCTGGAATAAAGGTATACTGCATGCACTACATAATGAAATGAATGAGACAGCCACAACCAAAGAGTGAAATGTTTGTAATAAAGTACAATACCTGGACTGTGTCTGTCCCACATTTTGGATATGTTGTTGTACCCCTGCATTATGGAGATAGTATGGTTGTATGAAATGCTGAACATCCACAGTTGTCTAGGCCCATATAAACTGGCTGATGGGAATGCCAGTATCACAGAAGAATATTTATAGTCCTCAACTGTTTCATGTATAGTATGTACACGTTAATCCTGTACATGAGCAGCTTGTGCTTGTGATCCCACAAATGTCAGTGTGTTGCTAGAACTGTACGTAACTGCTCAAATGTAGCAGGATACTTTACCTGAACACAGCCAGATATGAACATATATGAATACAAATGGAAAGTATATTAATGTAGCAGTAACATCTCCATCACCAACATTTCTAAGGTTACATACAGGGAACTGTACTAATACATGTAGGGGATATATATATCTGCATCTACTAGGAATGTACAGTATACGTATAGGTAATTTAAGTTGTTAATGTAATATTTTACCACTCTATGTTATGTTCACAAATTATGCCATTCCAAACCAATCTGGGTATGTGTATTCAAAATTAATTCCTATGGACATTTGTCCTGTTGGTTTATACATATCTGCATGTACGTTGATGCATGTGCCCTGTTCACATATCCAAACCTGATGGCCTGTTGCCACCAATCAACCCTGCATGCTGTTGGAATGTCCACTGTTGTTCTAAATATGCATGTGTTATGTTTGCTGTTCAACGTTTGGAATTCATGTGTGTTTGGTTAATGGGAATACTAATGCATGCTGTTACAACTAATTTGGAATGGTGTTGTTTGTTACTAACCCAAAATGCCATTAAATACTGCTAAACATAGGACAACTGGGAAGACGGGTCCCAGCAGACCCACCTCTCCCACCTCAGCTGGTGACTGCACCTGGCACCAGTGCCCAGCCCGGGACCTCCTCCTCCGGTGGCCCTGTGCCACCTTTGGGTGGAAGTGCTGCAGGGGATGGGGCTCGGCCCCCCTCTGCAAGTGTGGCCGGAGGAGAGCCTCCACTCACCCTCCAAAGGGTCTGGTCTGTGGTGTGTAGTGAGATCAGGCATTCCGTGACTGATCCCCTACGCCAGCTTGAGGCGAGAGTGGCACAACTCATGGGTGTGCCTGCCCCTCCTATCCAGCTGCAGCACAGCCTCAGCCTGGGCTGTGAAGGCACAGTGGTAACTGCCCATGGGTGAGGATCTCAGTTCCACTGTTGCCATCTGTGGGATCATGGGCTTGCGATATCCAAACATCCGTCCCCGTCAATTATGTGTACCCACCACATGTGTCATACTCCGCCCCTGTATGTGTCTTGTTTGTCTTGTCTGTTAACCTCCCCAACACACCTCCCTCAATATTCCTACTTCCTTTACCTCACATTCCACTCTTACCTAAAAAAAAAATAAAAAAAGGGCAATCTGTACCCGCAAAAAAATTACACCCCATACATAGCTGCCCATTTCGCACACATGTCTGCTGGACATGTAAACTGATAATTACAATTGGCTGTACAACATACTTTGTTGTCCTCACTCCTCTCTCAGGGGTGGAAGGTTTCAAATCTCACTTTAAATTTCTAACATATGCACAGCTGTTGCTCTTAAAGAATTGGGCAGCTATGGGCTTTCCCTACATCCTTCCTGCACATCCCAAGCTTGTTTTCCTACTGTCCTACCCTCTTTGTGCCCCCTTTTTCACCACTTTCCTATTTCCCCATTTTCTTTTCTTTAAAAGAAATTAGCGCAGATGTTAGTGGGAGTAAGCACTTTTAAGCAGTAGTCAGCGGGTATGCACTTGTGTGCACTTAGCTAAGCGTCACACAAACTCACGCAAACTCACGCAAACCCGCTTACAACTGCTTAAAAGTGCCTTAGTCACTCTGTATGACAAGGCCTGTAGTCTGCTCCTCAGCAAAATAAAATACCCCTGTCAGTCTCGAACCGTGGACCTTGGACACACTAGACTGCATGAATTACCACTGAGCCACAGCAAATATACAAGAACTTGGTGCTGTAATAAATATATCATGCATTACTATGAGGGAATGTAAAGGGAAAACAGGAATGCCATAACACAAATCTTGTACTGTGGGCCTTAACCAGCAGGTGTTGTTGAATTGGATGACATGACTGAAATGAGAATCAGCCATGCTAGTAGGGAATAAGTTTACAGTAGCAGCTTACAAACCCCACACAGTATCAGAGCAGGATACACACTGGCATATTAGCATAGGTCACAGGCTAGACCTCCCAACAGTGACTGCTCTACAGTGATGACCCTGATTAGTAAATACATGTTAGCTGTGCCCCACTGACTCCCTGTGAAATATACTAACAGTAGGCAGAAAGGTGTTGAATCTCACTTCATAACAAATGTCACTAAGTGAGAGTAGACACTGCTTGCACGTCAGAAAAGGTGTAGTAATAGAAATGCTCTGAATCACCCAAAGTCTGAACTGAAAAATGTCAGAACTATATCACAGGTGTATCCCACTTATATGTACCTTTCCCTGAGGCTGTTCAAATATATACGTGAGAGTATCTGAGGCCTTGAAGAGTCAGAAACACACAGGCATATCAGCTTGTCTGCTGTTACACACTCTGCAAATAGCTGTAGAATGAATTCAACAAGCATGGCCTTATGTAGAAGTACAACACAGAAATAGCAAAAGATGTAGCCATGTACTGCTAGCAATCACTTGTGACAATGTCATTGTTCAGGTGCTGAAAAGACTGCTGTGGTGCACAGTCAAAGAATACTAGGCTGACCTCTGTCTACCATCTGAATATGTCCACAGGTGGGAGCTACTCAGACAGACTACAAGCCTTCATAGACTTACAGGTACACAGCAACTCTGCATGTTCAGCAAGATAAACATCACACGATAATAAATAATGCACACTGCAGTTCTGCACCCCTACCCAAAGGTACTATATACCTGTGTAGTCAGGCACAACCAAGGGTGTAGGTAGGCATACATAGTACAGAAATATGTCCAGTCGTCCTGAGCAGACTGCGCTAATGCCAACACAAACCACAAACTGCTCAGGCGTGAGTAATGTACTAATGACAGTATAGCTGTTCACAAACAGTGCATGTACCTGATATTCATAATTGGTAGTACAACATACTTAGATGTCCTCACCACTCTCTCAGGGGTGAAAGGTTTCAAATATCCCACCTAATGCATTGCATATGCACAGCTGTTGCTGGTAAAGAAATGGGCAGCTATGGACCTTCTCCACACCCATCATGTACATCCCAAGCTATTTTACCTACTGTCTTCACCTCTTTGAGCACCCTTTATCACCACATTCCTATCGCCCCATTTACTTTTCTGTCAAAGACATGAGCGCGGGGGTTAGCGGGAGTGAGCACTTGTAAACAGTAGTAAGCAGGTTTGCACCAGTGTGCGCATGTGTGTGCCTAGCTTAGCATTGCTAAGATATGATGAGCTCCGCCAAGCTTAGCTTACTATTGCTAACATAAAATGAGCTAAGCTAAGCTTAGCTTAGTATTGCTAAAATACACTAATCTTCGCTAAGCATCGCGCAAACCCACGCCAACTCACTTACAACCACTTCAAAGTGCCTTTGTCACTCTCTATGACAAGGCCCTTGTATTGCTCAGCAGCAAAATAAAATACCCTTGTCAGTCTCAAACCCCACACCTTGGACTCACCAGTCTGCATGATGTACCACTAAGCCACAACATATATACAATAACTTGGTGCTGAAAGAAATATAACATGCATTACAAGGAGTGCATGCAAAGGGAAAATAGGAAAGCCATAGGAATACATTGCAATAAAGAAATATGACATGCAATATAAGGACTGAATGTAAAGGGAAAATAGGAAAGACATTGGAATACATTGCAATAACTACTGTTGTATGCCAGTTAATTCCCTAATTCCAAAAGAAAGTACATACTCCCATGTATCCAGTGTTAGCATTAGGAGGTGTGAGTAAACTTACACACTGAGAAGAGTGTACTTGAAGAAGCAACAGTCAGGTTTTAGTACAACATGCATGTCACTGGCTACAACCCAGCTTTAGATATGAGACATATACCAATCTTTTGACTGACACAACAGTGTCCACAGCAAACAAGCATGGTCCCCACCTTGCAAAACTGAAAGGCCTATGCCTACCTAACGTATAATTTTATAGCAGTGTCCTGAAATCACAGTGAGAACTGCAATTGCCACACAGCAGGCTGCATGCAATTACTAAATGGTGGGCACCAATTGGTGCAGAGGCCATCACATGCACATGTGCAGCTACCTACAAAAGCAGCCTGTACTTGCTGTCCATACATGCAATAATATCATTGCAGCAATTGGAGAGAGAGAGAGAGAGAGAGAGAGAGAGAGCGAGTGAGAGAGACAGACAGACAGACAAACAGTTGGAGAGACCAAACAAAAAAAAAAAAAAAAAAACAGAGGCAGTTGTAGACACTGACCAACCAAAACAAAAATTAAAACAAACAGAGGCAGTGGAGGACACCGACCTAAATAAATAAAAATAAAAAACATCAACAGGTACAACAGACTGAGGTGAGACATACAAAGGTAAGGTATGTAACACAGATGTATTTGCTGGCATCCAAATGATGTGTCTGAAGGGTACTCTACATCTATATGTATATGCAGATGTGCATAGGGCAAGGGACATACTGCAACAGTTAGTGAAGGCTGGACATATATATGTATTTGAAGGTTGCTATGTGCCCAAATCGATGTAGGTTGTAGTGTGTGGCATTGAAAACAGCAAGCAGTGCAGGTATATGTCATGTGGTGGTTAAATGCTGTGGGACTAAGTTACAGCCAGTGAGGTCTGCTATAGCTATACGGCCTGAGGATAGCGAAAAGCATTCTGCACAACACTGTGCAATATTATTACATAATCGTATATCTCACAACTGTTCCATAATTGATATTCCCACCATGAAAGTTGGCCAGTATATCTGCATATATGTACATGTATATGTACAGCAGTGGCTGTTTACAAGTATGTCTACATATATATATATATATATATATATATATATATATATATATATATATATATATATATATATATATACACATATGTATGTGTATACACACACACACACACATATATATATATATATAGAGAGAGAGAGAGAGAGAGAGATGTATATCTATACACATATATATATATATATATATATATATATATATAGCTATATACATATATACATATATAGATATATATAGATATATATATATGTAGATATATACATATATAGATATATACCTATATAGATATATAGATATATAGATATATACAGATATATATGGATATCTATGGATATACATATATATATATATATATATACATATATATATATATATATATATATATGTATATAGGTATATATAGATAAGTATATATAGAGTGATATATAAATGTATATGTATATAAATATACATAGATATATAAATATATATATAGTGAGAGAGGGAGACACACGGTCAGATGTATTGCAACAGGTGCCTGGTGATCAAGGCATGGACTGAACACCAGTGTTGATACTGCAGTGCCATACCCCATTCCAAAACACTTTACCCACTAACTACCGGATAGGTGGTTGCCTGACTAACACTGAAGGTGTCAGAAGGGAACATGGGACACAGGTGGACAGTAGCCTCCCCTTTGATATTCACAGTGCCACACTAGTCTTGTAATCTGTCTACGTGGTACATGTAATCACAAACGATGTGTCATGTATGGAAATATAGGTCAGTGTTCCCCTGTACTCATCACAATGCCCCATGTGGTATGTACCTCACATGACAACTACAGCAAGTGGAAAGTCCACAGACATACCTCACAAAGGGTAATACTGCCCTGATACACATACCTTATGCAGACTGACTCACATAACCATAGCTACAGTGGGTTGTATACCAGACACCCAGAGGTTACCTCTGCCAAACATACAGAGGCATGCCACACCCATAGCAGTCAGACAACCACCATGTCAACACCTCACAATCCCACTGGGCTACATGGCCTAGGTCCCTAGTGCACGCAACATCACTAAACAGCACATGCTGGAGGGATATGCTCCTATTGGCAAATATGTCATATTCTGGAGTAAACCACCCAGCATGAACAAACAAGGCTCCTCAGTAGCAGATGTCAGACATACCCCTAATGATTGTCTGGGGGATAGGTAACACACCCTGGGAATCACCTCTGTGTATCCGGTTGACAGGAGGATGTGAAATCTAATTACATGTGTGTCACAGGCCAGGGTAGCATATGGCTAGGCTGCTGTAGGCCCCAGGGACAATAGCGTATTACCTACTTATGACACAATGCACACAGACATGTACACAGTGCAATACCAGCTATGTGAGGTGGAATGAATGTGACAATGAATGTGTGCAAGGTCTGTGATGGTGTGATAGCTAGGAGTGAGGTTGTTTCCGTCATGGTTGTTTGTGTCCTACGTGTGAGGCCAGAGAAAGATGTGTCAGTTATTGGAATGCAGACATAGTAGGATGGTATATGTTGTGACGTAGGTCCTTGTGTATGATTGTGGTGTCCCATCATAGGCTGATGCAATACATGTGTGCTTAGTAAGTGCTACTGCTGGTGACTCCATCCGACTTTAGAACTGTTGTACCACCTGAATCTGTAGGCGTAAACAGCACAGTATGGTGTATGTTCACATTCCCTGGTAACACTGTCTTGTGTGTTTCCTGCAGTCTGCACAGATTACATTCCTCAGGCATAGGTATCTGTAAGTAGGGGCACACAGTACTGTAAGGTACATATCAAATGCTCATCTGTGTTAGCATACATTTGTGCATGGTATGAATGTCTGATGTGTGTGTAATGGTGCCTGTACCATGTCTGCAATCACATGTGTGATGCAGGGTTTGCGTGTGTACCTAGCAACATGTGTACTCTGTTACAGCAGTATGCCAGCTATATTAACAACTGTGAACATATGGTAGGTAGGGGTATGGCATCAACGACTATTTTAGGTTACTGGTTATACTGTAACTGTACTTCACATTCATTGCAATGGATGACATATATCTGCATGCATCAGCTTGATATGTACCCCCCTGGCAAGGCTGTGCATTGGATCCCGAACAGTGAGCCGAGTACTGGTGTATACTGGTGTGTCATATGGAGTGTGGCAGGTACTGTCAGCCAGTTGTGGGCTGAGCACTAATATGTGGTATTGAATGTGTGTATCCTCTGACAGATGAACAGATGCTATATATGGCAGGTAACTGATATCTGTACTGTATAATGTTAAGTTTGCCACATAACTTGCTCACACATATCGTTTACTTGGCTTCCAGGCATATGGCTCATCACAGAAACCATGCTACACAGCTGCAGAGGAGCAGGAAATCCAGCATAGCTTGGTACAGCACTATACCCTGCTCTTTTCAAGGGCCAGCCAGCACCAGCAGGAGCGTACTGCACTGTGGCAAGAACTTTTTCATCGGGTAAATGACATAGGCATGCATAACTGGACATATGAGCAGGTATGCCATCACTGCAGTGATTTAATCAGACATGTCCAGCAGCGTGCATCTGATATCCACAGACAACAGCTTGCCACAGGAGGTGGGGTGGCCATACATCCCCCCCTCACCAGAGTGGAGGAACTGCTGCTAAGTGTGGTGGCCCCTGGCCTACAGCAACAACAACATCACACATGTGTCGTCATGGAGGCCGGAGCCACCCAGCATAGTGACATGGAGCATGCAGGTAACATGCCCTAGCTGTCGACTACTGTTACCTGTATTGATAGATTATGCATGTGTAAGATGTGTACTGTGTTTAGCAGTTGTGCTGCCTATTGTGTGCAATACTGATAATGTGAATTGTATATGTACACCTATGCCTGTTGTTCTACTGTAGTTTAGCACACTCACAGTAGCAATGCCACAGGTGTGGCCACTGACAAACTGTATCATATTCTTGCAGGTCCCTCTGGTGTGACAGCAGGGCAGACATTACATGCTGGTGAGTGTGTTAACACTTTAAACTTGTTATTGAACTGTGCATGTCATAGATGAGATGTAGGCCATGTACACATAACACGCCTACGCATAATGCATGCTGTGCATGTTTGCTGTGAGACATGAAACATCTCAGTAATGTCAGTAGCTGCCTCATTTACATGCAATGCACAGAGCATCAGACACAAATGTGGCAACACTGTACTGCACATTGGATAGGCATAGTTGACACACATGTACACAACATAACATGTTTGTCATGCGCAGTACACCTCAACATGCTACACATAGTGTAACCGTACACACGCTGGCAGGTCACACTTCAGTATCCCATATGTCATCCACACAACATACATACCATACCTGAGGGGTAGGGGCCTAGCATGGGGCTGTGCAACACTCCACAATACATAACACAGTCATGTTAGGCAATGCTGCCTATTGGACACCTCACACACCCTTGTGCAACGTGGCTGTGTAATTGTGAACTTAGCCACGGCACTGAGGTTCAGGTACAGCTTGCTAGGCAGTGGTCTAGCATACTTTAGTGGCCTTGAGTGACCACATGATGCATGATGATGATGGCTAATGGTACTACACCCCATACTGTTACAGTGGCCATGTCCAGGATTGGTATCCCATCATGTATACATGCACCACCCATCCTGTGTGTGTACATAGTATGCATATGCTACACCTGTGTCCACAATTATCTGCTACAGACACAGACACTGCAATCAGACATGGAAACCCATGTGACACACAGATAACACACGCAGCCATGGTATGTATACCTGTGTGTGATGGTGCACAGGACATTGCAGAGCTTATAATACTTGCACAGAAATGTCGTGTCATTGTACACATTGTGTTCCAGGGTGTAGGCAATCACTGAACATGTACACACATGCACCACAGCCATGTACACTGACATCAACTATGGCTGTCTACACTCACACTGCATGGACTTCAGCAACACTTATTCTGCATGCTGACACGTGTGCGTGTCTGTTTGCCTTGTGATACTGTCACCCACCTTCAACCAGTATTGAGTATGATTTGGAAGTCTGTTGTGTGTGTGTATCTGCTGTAGTGAGGAGTGTCCATGTGTTCCTGTGTTCCTGTGTGCATGTGTTCCTGTGTGCCGGTGTGCCTGTGTGCCTGTGTTCATGTGTGCATGTGTTCATGTGTGCATGTGTGCATGTGTGCATGTGTTCATGTGTGCATGTGTGCATGTGTGCATGTGCAGACTGTAACGTGTGTTTCCTGTCTTCCTCTCACAGGTGCTGAGGTAGGGCTTGGCGAAAGCAGCAGGTGACCTGAAGCCACTGCCACGGATAGTGATGATGATGGGACATGTATTTTGGCACAGGGAGATTTGACAGGGTCTGTCGGTTCACCAATCGACAGTACACAGCATTCAACCCCATCCATGTGCACACTCATACTGCCATTACATCCCTCACCACCAATGGCCATAGGGGAGGGACAGCATATAGTTGGCATTGTCCAGGAAAATGTGGTACCCATGGCACGTGCATTCCCTCACAGCAGCCATAGCCATAGACCCACAAAGGTACCACATAGGCGGAGGTCCAGGGGTTCTCGGGGAGCACCACTGGATGTATTGCCCCTGGCAGGCATGCCCTCACAGGTCTTACAATGACTACTATGTTCCGGGCTGTAATGCAGGCTCAGGCACGTATGTAACGGTACACCAGGCAGGAACTTAGGCCGCAGAGGGCACATAACACTGCTATCAATGACAGCATCCGTGACCTTGCCAGTGCCATCCGGACATACACTGAGGTCATTGATAGATGTTGGGGGGAGACAATAGATGCCCTCCACAACATGTCTTCCTCAAGCCAGGACCGTGCGGGACGGTCACGACATTGACGCGGACGTATGCCAGCAACAGCTGGCAGTGGTCGCGGATGGCCCACAGCTCACAGCCACTCCCGTAGTGGCAGTACCAGCCCCAGCAATGCTGGGGCTGGCCTGTCCATTGTCCATCCCAGTAGACCATGTGCACGTGGCTCTTTCCAGTTCCAGCAGGGACATGGGTCCAGTCATCATACCTCTGCCTCTGATGACAGTACCCAGTCAGGGTTGGTACCCGATACTGTCCATAGCACCCCTGCAAGGCACAGGTACTGTGTTCATGGCTGGAGACAGTGATCTGTACAGCCAAGCAGGTACAGTCTGTGGCTGTCCCACAAACCACCGTATATGGCAGCCACATGGTGGAGCTGTGTGCATGCAGACACACACACACACTAAGCAAACAACTAGGGCTCACACATACACACACACACACATTACATCAACATTGGCCCATGCTGTACTGTTGTCCCCCATACACACACACACACACACACACACACACACACACACACACACACACACACACACACACACACACACAGACATGTCGATTGGATGGGTCAATGTCAGGCTCTGGCAAACATCAAAATGCCCTGTGCATATGATACCTGTGCCGCCTCCTGTCATCTGCATTATAGACGGAGGGACAGGCTAACATGGTGCTGATGCACAGGGTGACACTATAGCAATGTAGCAATAGGCGAGTTGTCAACAAGGAAGTCTAACTACATCCTTGCAGGTATATCTGAGCAGACATTATGCATCAAAGCTCTGTTTGTCAATGTAGCATTGTTTACACCACTGTTAGGTCTGAGTATGTATTATCCACCCATGTGCCACTTGGCTGATGTGTGATGTGTTGCCAGCATGTGTTAGCAAGTGGACAGTACATGTGTGATGTGTGCAGTACAGATTAGCAAGTGTACATCTGTGAACATGGTGGGTGCACACTGTCTGAATGTACGTGTATAGTGGACACATGGAATGTGTGGCATACCCTGTCATACACATTATTAACATCCCATTGCATCTTTCAATGGCCAGTATGCATTCTACTACAGTTATGTACTAACATAGGTAGACGTGTGTATGACATGGGTTGAGACTATGCTGCGGGTGATACCATTAATATCAATCAATGATTTGTGGTCTGGTAGTATACACAACCTCAACAGCATGACTATAAGCAATCATTGGATGATGTCCTGACAAATGACACACAGTAGTAGGGAACCCAGTATCAATTGGATCCTTCCGGTGCTACACTATAACACTAACCAGTGGTGATGACCGCCACCCATTACTGTGACACACCTGTGTGTCATATAGCCCCCTTAGGTACATGCAGACACACTAAGGATGTGTCCATCCAAATCTGAGAATGCATGGAATGGCCTACAATGCATTCCCTGGATGGGACGCATATCCTACACAAGGGTATCATACAGACAGATACCTGTTGTGTGATACATGCTGTATAGCGGTAAGCCGACTATGGCATAGTCATCCTCATGTACTATACATACTATCCCGTCAGTACCACACCAGTGGTAGCCCTCAACATGTATGTCGGGTACCATTGTGTACATACAGACCCATGTTATGTCATGTGTCCTTCAGATCCACATATCCATAGGTATTGTGGAGTCCCAAGGTGTATCACAGACATTAGAGGCCTGAATGCATATCCACAAGGCAGTCGTACACCTATAAAGACTGTCCATTCTTGGCAGACTTTGTTGTGTATGACCATTTCTGACATATACCCCAGCCATATACCCTCACTCGCACTACTCTTAAGTAACTGTCATGGGTGTGTGTGCCACAGATGACCCTGGTCACAGAACATGACAGTGGATGGCCATGTCACATACATACATATGTGACCTACGATCTGAGTAGCAGCGGCACAACCTGTCAATGGAAACAAATGTATTTATGTAGTATGTAGGCTTCACACCTATGTACTGATTGAGGGGACATGTACACATATATATTTGCCAAGCAGATACCTGATGTCTGCAATGTACTTGCTGTTGTCATCATACTATGTCATACCATAGTAAAAGCAAAACCCACACCGTGTTAACCAACAGTGACACAGACACAGTCAGCATTTGCAGGATTCAAACACCTACCTCACAATGTTATGATACCAGAGAGTGACGCATTAACACGGCACACTATTTGTTTTACTGGGTGGTTTTCCTTCTCCTGCTGTATTTGTAGGATGGTGACATCATCAGACTTTCCAAAGAGGGATGTACCTCCTTTACTGGGTTTTCCCAGTCTCCAAAAAGGAACACCTCTCAAATGAAACTGCACACATACACTTTGTAGGATGGTAACATCATCAGACTTTCCAAAGAGGAATGTACCTCCTTTACTGGGTTTTCCCAGTCTCCAAAAAGGAACACCTCTCAAAGGAAACTGCACACATACACCTCCTTTACTAGGTTTTCCCAGTCTCCAAAAAGGAACACCTCTCAAAGGAAACTGCACACATACACTTTGTAGGATGGTGACATCATCAGACTTTCCAAAGAGGAATGTACCTCCTTTACTGGGTTTTCCCAGTCTCCAAAAAGGAACACCTCTCAAAGGAAACTGCACACATACACCCACCACACACACACTTTGCAGGATTCAAACCCCTACCTAACTATGTTATGATACTGGAAAGAGATGCATTAACACTGTGTGCTATTTGCTGGTTTTCCTTCTCCTGCTGTATTTCTAGGATGGTGACATCATCAGTCTTTCCAAAGAGGAATGTACATCTTCTAATGTGTTTTCCCAATCTCCAGAAAAGTCACTCATTTCAAAGACAATTGCACACATCCCACACAGTCAGCATTTGCAGGATTCAAACGTCTATCTAACTAGGTTATGATACTAGAGAGAGACACATTACCCTGGCGCACTATTTGCTTTACTGGGTGGTTTCGCTTCTCTGTCTGTATTTCTAGGGTGGTGACTTCATCAGTCATTCCAAAGAGGAATGTACATCTTTAGTATGTTTTCCCAGTCTTCAAAAAAAGCTGCATATACCCCACACAGTCAGTGTTCGCAGGATTCAAGCCCCTACCTAACTAGGTTATGATACTAGAAGCAGACACATTAGCACTGCGCACTATTTGCTTTACTTGGTGTTTTTTTTTCTCTGTCTGTATTTCTAGGGTGGTGACATCATCAGTCATTCCAAAAAGGAATGTACATCTTTAGTGTGTTTTCCCAGTCTTCAAAAAGGCTTCACACACACACACACACACACACACACACACACACACACACACACACACACACACACACACACACACACACACAGTCAGCGTTTGCAGGATTCAAACCCCTACCTAACTAGGTTATGACACTAGAGAGAGACGCATTAGAGCTACATACTATTGGCTTTATTGGGTGGTTTCCCTTCTCTGTCTGTATTTCTAGGGTGGTGACATCATCAGTCATTCCAAAAAGAAATGTACATCTTTAGTGTGTTTTCCCAGTCTTCAAAAAGGCCACTCCTTTCAAGGAGAATTGCACACACAAGCACACCCCCCACACACAGTCAGCATTTGCAGGATTTAAACCCCTGCATAATTAGGTTATGATACTAAACAGAGACGCATCAGCACAGGGTGCTATTTGCTTTATTGGGTGGTTTCCCTTCTCTGTCTCTATTTCTAGGGTGGTGACATCATCAGACTGGACATGGTAATGTGTGTACACTTTGTTTTATGCCATTCCAGAAATGCTCCATGTGGGTCGTCAGGAGTTAACAGCTGGAACAGGAACTCATAATCCTTACCTTGTGTGATCTATCTGTGGACACATTGACATTCCTTCATATGTCAACACATATTTATGCACAGCTTGTTGGTTTTGTGGGTACTACATGCATCTGGGATGCTGATAAAGGGCTATTCAAAGTGTATGTAAGATATGTATAGCTGTGTTCAGTGAAGTATGTCCTGTGTGGCTGCCTTGCAAACAGTCTAGCATGTTTGAGAACCATGATCTGCACATGAACATACCATGGTTAGTAGGGTTGTGTGTATGTCAGCTTCCAATAGCTCCGTTTATGACTTCAACCATGATTGACTCCATGGCCATGCAGATCATACTTCATAGGCATACTGGACTGTACTTCCCATGGTGTGTTGTGCACCAGCACTTGTGTGGAGTGCCATATGTTGCTGTAACACATTCAATGGTTCCACATCCTGTGTAGGGGGGGGTTTCAGCTGACTGTTCAGGTGCAGGATCTGTTTGTTCTGTAGTTTATGCATGAAACATATTGGGAATCAATGTAGTCCACTTGATGCCATGCTTTTAGCATTGGGGGTAGCTGTTCATCCATTCTACATGTGATATCTCCTGGTATGATGATATGGATTATCGTCAGTGGGAGGTGGGTATGTATATATGGGCCTGTCTGTCAGGATGTCGGCATTGTCAGTCAGGTACAGTTGGCCCTGACTCATGACATATATGTGTGTACATTGCTATATATGACATAGCTGTCAGAGGTGACATGATTCAGTCAGGAATCCTTCTCAGCTACTCTTTACAGAACACCAACAAACCTGAGCACTAATCCCTGTTATACTCCTATACACACTTAACACCCTACTGATCCTTTGTCATCTGGCTACAGAGTATGTCATGATGATATCCCGGCATGTCCAGGGGTCAGCTTTGTGTGCACTCACCAGTCCAGCTGGTGAATATTGTGATGTAGACACAATGTCACAACTGCCTCATGTACACAGACAACACTCTCCTCCTCACAACAAACCCAGATATATGTGTGAGATGCACCTATAAAGATATACAGGGTGCTGAACTCTCTCGACCCATGACTGGCATAGTCTATCAGGTGGTGAGGATAAACACACACACCACATATCAGTCTCACATATCCTCTGGCGACAGCACTCAAACCACCTTATCACACATACACATACTCGGATGCTGTAAATGAACTCTGCCTAAGCAGCAGAGACCTCCACAGCAGGCATACACACAACTGCTACCCCACTACAATACCCACATCTCACATAGTTCACAATGTCAGTGTGCCACACAGTCACTTGCCTTCGGGCTAAACAACACACATAATACACTTGTGATAGGTGACACTTATTGTCAGACACACTGACGTACCACTCACCAGCCCATGCAAGGGAATAGTCCCTTTGTGCCAGGATCTGCCACATAACACATGCAGTCAGGTCACTACAAAGCAGGTACAGGACTGGCACCATCATTGTCCATGCTGGTGCATAAAACCTCAGACGTTACTCCCTGGACCACATGACATGCTACATGGAGGAACGGTGTCACCATGTAGCCCAGGCCAATATGACCCTGACCTTGTCTAGCATCTTACACCCACCAAGTATGATGTCACAGTATACAGACAAACATATCACGTTTAACACTTAGTTAACAGATTGGTGTCATTCATAGGGGATACAATGTCTGTCAGCCTGTGGTGACATGCTTAACATGCCACGTAGCTTCACTATGGACAGCTCGCACCTGTCACCCTTGGACCTTTGAATGCTGGCTAAGGCTCTTGCTACCACCATAGTGCATTTGTTTAGCAGGGCTCAAAAGACAAACCCACCTACATAGACATTACAGGTTAAATAACACTAAGGGTAATGCCGCTCAACATCAGATGTGTTACCCTCATATTGCGGCCACTCAGCACTCCCCTCAGTATGGGGATAGCAATATATGTGCACTAACAGACACCTAGTTCAGGGTCACATATGCACACCAGCACTACTAGATTATGTTTCATACCATGCTTTCTGACCACAGGACTTGGAACGGACAACACAACTAGGGGGTGTATCCGTATACATCACAGATACACACACCTCCGGGTTAGTGGCACTGCACTAAGCATCACAGACCATACATATACAACTACCATTGTGCGAAACTGCCTTTCAGTTTGTTGCATACTACAGACCACCCTTCCATACTCAGGAACCACACTCGGCTTTCCTGGGAACAGTGGAGGATATGATGGTCTCCACAAACACCATTATATTGGGTGACATCAGATACACAAATATTGACTGGGGATACTACTCAAGCCACAACAACCTTGCCCTACAGTCGCTACAATTTATAAATTCATATGCTATGGCACAACCAGTCACCACAGCCACAAGGGGGAATACATATTGGACCTGATCATCACCAACATGGGGACTCCAGCAATATACCCCATGTTGGTAAGGTCGGAACATACATCTGTCTCACTGGACATACATATACACTCCACACACCCATCCTGGGTAATCTTGCTGAACTTCTGATGAGCCAACGTCTCACTTCACCAGAGCAAGGTGGTATCCTTCAGAGACCCTGAGACAGTGTCAAATACAGCTCCGACTGCTGAATCCTTTACATACACATTCTATGGACTCCTAGTGGACTGCATGGATTGTGCTACCCCTAATAACAACAAGACTCACTCCTCCAATGGCAGGGGACCTGTCTGGTAGACACCAGCCATTAATAAGCTGTACAACATCAGGAAGAAGCTACTACATGACAGAGCGCAATCCCAGATGGGTAAAGCATCTGTGATCTGTACTAGCAGACAACTATGATCACTCATGTACTTATCTAAGGTCTTCTTCTCTCGGACAATTGCACCAGACACGTAGGACTATCACAAGGCCTTCATCAGTTATGTCAGGAACCTGGGTGGACACTCACTGATATGCTGTGAGTTACTGCATACTGACTACACTTACCCTGAACCCACTGGCATAGCCAACATCCTGGCAAACAGGTTCAGTGCAGATGTCTACCCCCATCCCCCCTAGGGCGTGACTATCCATCCCAACAGAGTGTAACCTCCCTGACACCACACAGTAACAGGTGAGTGCTGACCTCCCCAAAGCATACATTACAGCATCAATGGGACAAGTTGGTGTCCCGGCCTGCATCTCACACGAGCTTCATGACAGATGTAACCCTCACATTACATCACTGTGCAATATCAGAGTTACTACAGGATATGTACCCACGGAATGGTGTACAGTGACAGTGGTCCCACTCCACACAGTTGGTGCCAGAATGGACCACAGACAATATTGCCCTATAAGCCTGACTATCCTGTTATGCAAAGCTATGGAGCATATTGTCATGGAACTCTTAAACATGAACATCAGGAACCTACAGACACTGTGTCCTACACGTTTCAGCATTGTTGTGGGCAGAGCTTGCCTCTTGAACATGTTTGTATTCTTTAGATGGTTAACAGGTCCATCGACATAGGGACAGTTGTACACGCAGCCTACCTGAAGCTTGCTAAACCCTTCCACACAATAACCCACTGGGCCATTATGCATAGGCTCACCAGCATCGATATGGACACATATCTCACATGACAGATTGCTACCTGGATCAGGGATAGCACCCACATGGTCAGAATTGCAGGTGCCATGTCTGACTATACACCAGTTACACATGGCATCCCACATGGCTCGGTCGAAGGACCCCTCTTGTTCAGTATATATTTGTCTGACGTACAGGCTACCACAGGGGAATATGGCTGAACTTGTTCGCACTTGACTGCAAACTGGGTGCCATACTCACCTCTCCAGCTGTCACATGCATACTCCAACAGGGTCTCACAGAGATGGATGACTGGTGCCTGAGCCATGGCCTACAGCTAAATGCCATTAGTTGCATGGTCACTCCCTTTGGGAATAACAACCTGCCCACACATTAACACATAGGTAGTACTCCATTACATATGGTAGGTGTTGTTAGGTGATTGGGGAGATGACTTATTTGTACTGTCACCTTTGACATTCACGTTGCCACAGTGGTTGGACAGACCTTCTATATAAGCAACCTTATCCCATATGGCTTCACATCTAGATCGAGTGATATCATTGTGCCCCTATACTAATAACAACCATGCTTGGTTACAATGCCACCTTTGGGGTGTACCTTACCCAACCCCTGCAGCAACTGTACTGGCCACAGATACCCAAGCAACAGCCACCCCTCAACAATACCTATGAATCACATATCTCACAAGATCAGTGTGCTTCACAGTCACTGCCCTTAAGGCCAAACAACACACCAAATACACTTGTTATAGGGGACTCTATTGTCCGGCACACTGATGTCCCGCTCAAATGACTGAAGAAGGAGAAGGTCACTGTAAGCTGCCTGTCAGGTGCCAGGATCCACCACATAATGCAAGCACTCAGGTCACTCCAAAACAAGTACAAGTATGACTCCATCATTGTCCATGCAGGTGTGAATGACATGAGACGTACCTCCCTGGACTACAAGAAAAGAGACATAGAGGAGCTCTCTGATCATGTAGCTCAGGCTGGTATGACCCTGACCTTGAGTAGCATCTTGCCCTCACCAAGAATGATGCCAGAGTATAAAGACAAAATGATCAGTTTCAACAATTGTCTAAAGTATTGGTGTCATTCAGTGGGGATCCAGTGTCTGTCAGCCTGGGATGACATGCCCGACAAGCCACGTTGCTTCGCTAGGGACAGCTTGCACCTGTCACCCTTAGGCCTTCGTATACTGGCCATGCCTCTTGCCACCCCCATAGTGCATTTTTTAGGTGAGGCTCAAAGGACAAACCCACCTCCATAGACCACCCAAGGATACAAAATCTAAAGGTAATGCTACTCAATGCCAGAAGTCTAAACCTCAAGATGCATGCACTTGAGGCTATACTCGGTATGAAGAATATCGATGTCTGTGCAGTAACAGAAACCTGGTTCAATGCTCCTGAGAGCACCCCAGCACTACCAGGTTATAACCCATACCATGCATTTCAGACACAAAACTCGGACCGAGGCACAAAAGGAGGGGTAGTATCTATATTCATCAAAGATACCTACACCTCCAGGTTAGAGGCACTGCACGAAGCATCAGAAACCATCCATGTGCAACTAACAGTGGGCCAAACTACCTTTCAGTTTGCAGCTTGCTACAGAACACCCTCCCTATTACAGGAACCCCACTTGGCATTCCTGACAACACTGGAGAATATCAAGGTCTCTCCTAAAACTATGTTATTGGGTGACTTCAACTACCCAAACATTGACTGCGACAACTACTCATGCCCAAACACACTCACCCAACGGTACCTTGAAGTTATAAACTGTAATGCGATGGAACAACTGGTCACCACTCCCACAAGAGGGAAGAACATATTGGACCTGGTCATCACCAACATGGGGACTCTATGTTCCACACCAGAGGTAAACCCCTCATTGGCAAGATCAGATCATTAACTAATTTCCATGGACATCCATATCCCGTCCCCACCCCCAGCCAAGGAAATCACTGTAAAGAATTTCTCAAAAGCCAACTTTGCACTTCTCAAGACTGAGGTGGAATCCCTTCAAAGCCCACGGCCCAGAGGATAATACAGGCCAATCCGCAGAATCCTTTACAAATGCATTCTATGAGCACCTGCAGGAATGCATGGATTGTGCTATCCCAAATGAAACGAAGACTCACTCCTCCAAAAACAGGAGACCTGTTTGGTGGACCACTGCCATAAATAAGCTATACAACAGAAGGAGGAAGCTACTACATGACAGAGCAAAATCCCAAAAATGGAAGGCATCTCTGATCAGTATTAGCAGGAAACTTCGATACTTCATAGAATCATCAAAGGCCAGTTTCGGAAGGGAAATTGCCCTAGACACTAAAGATAATCACAAGCCCTTCTTTAGTTATGTCCATAATATGGGTGGAAACTCTCAGATATGCTCTGAATTGTTGCATAATGGTACAAAATATACCAAACCTACAGACATAGCCAACATCCTGGCAGACAGATTCAGCACAAACCTCTC
The DNA here is from genome assembly GCF_019279795.1 of Protopterus annectens. NCBI lineage: Eukaryota > Metazoa > Chordata > Ceratodontiformes > Protopteridae > Protopterus > Protopterus annectens. The sequence goes on along the minus strand of NC_056734.1, from coordinate 279,827,764 downwards.
CCCCCTTCACCCCCAGACGAACAAATGTCTATCCCAACTGAATGTAACCTCCCTGATATCACAGTTGCACAGGTGAAAGCTGCCCTCTCCAAAGCAGAAAACACAGCAGCTATGGGACCGGACGGTGTCCCAGGCTATGTCTTACACAAGCTCCAAGAAGAACTGAACCCTCACATTAATTCACTGTTCAAACTTAGCCTTACTACAGGATATGTACCCAAATAATGGCATACAGCTACAGTGGTTCCACTCCACAAAGCTGGTGCCATAACGGACACTGGGAACTATTGCCCCATAAGCCTGACTAGTCTGGTCTGTACAGCTATGGAGCGTATTATCATGGAACTCATAAACAAAGTCATTGGGAACCTCCAGACACTGGACCCTACCCAATTCGGCTTTGTTAAGGGCAGATCTTGCCTCTTAAACCTAGTTGATTTCTTTGAAACAGTTACCAAAGCTATAGATGAGGGCAAGGTAGTCCACACAGCCTACCTGGACCTCGCAAAAGCCTTCGACACAATACCCCACTCGGGCATCATAAATAAGCTTACCAGCTTAAATATCAACCCCTATATTGCAAGATGGGTTGCAAACTGGCTCAGGGATAGAACCCACATGGTCAGAATCACAGGTGCCATGTCTGAATCCACACCAGTTACAAGTGGCATCCCACAGGGCTCAGTTCTGGGACCTATCTTGTTCGGTATATACTTCTCTGAGGTTCAGGCTAACACAGGGGGATTATGGCTGACAAAGTTCACAGATGACTGCAAACTGGGGGTCATCCAGCTGACACAAGCATCCTCCAGAAGGGTCTCACAGAGATGGATGTTTGGTGTCAGATCCATGGGCTCGAGCTACATGCTAAAAAGTGCATAGTCATCCCCTTTGGGAAAAACAAGGTGCACACAAATTACCACATAGGTGGTAATCAATTAAGTACAGAAGTAGTAATTTGAGATTTCTGGACCAATGAAGATAGTAATCTCTCCTTTGATAATCACATTGCCAAAGTGGTTACAAAGACCTTCTATATATACCATCTTATCACAAAAGAGTTCGCATTTAGATCAAGAGAGGTCATTGTGTCCCTCTACTCATCACTCATCAGCCCCATACTTGAATACAATGGCCCTTTTGGGATGTACCTTACCCGACACCTGCAACAATTGGAGAGACCCAAAAGTACCTCTCCAAGAGGATCATGGGCTACAAACAGATGTCGTATGCAGCTCAACTAAAGAAACTCCAGCTCTACTCAGTTGCTTACCACCTACTCAGAGGCGATCTATGCCTGATATACAAAGCCAGGTCAAACCCAGAATTAATGGACATGCTCCACCTCAAATATCCAAGTCCCTTAGAGATACACACTCCAGGGACTTAAACCTCAGCACAAGAATAAAAAGGACATGCTGGAGGGACAGATTAATTTCCCAGAGGCTCCTCTCACTCTGGAATAGAATCCCAATTCACATTATACATAGCCCCTCGCTGACCCTCTTCAAGCCAATTCTGGACACGTGGATGGGAAATCACAAATTCACCCCTGGGATCTCTTCTGTGTCCCTGCTAGACATAACCACAGCAAACTAATCTTAAAGGGTAATCTTAAAGGGTACCTTCTGTGACCTAATTTACAGAGGCACAGTAGACTAATCTAATAGGGAGATGGAAGCCAAATACACTCTGGCTAGGCTTATAAATGCCCTAGGGCAGATAGCCTAGTATCTACCTATGAACCTATGAACCTATAAGTTCCACACCAAGCAGATGAAGGGACTCACACAGATGACCTGCACAGTTCAGATACAGTAACTCCAGCTCTAATCAATCACTTACCACCTCCATGGACATGATGTGTGTCTGTTGTTTGCAGTAATACCCAACCCAGAATTAATGGACATGCTCTACCTCAGGATATCCAACTCCCTTGTAGCTACACACTCCAAGGACATATACCGCAGCACAGATGTTAATAGGACATGCTGGAGGGACAGATTCTTATCCCAGGGTCTCCACTCACTCCAGATTGTGATCACACTTTCACATAGGCAGAGCCACCCACTAACCACTTACAGGGGACATCTTGACGGCTGTATGGGTGATCGTATGTTTACCCATGGGATATCTTCTGTGTCCCTGCTATACAGAGGCACACTAGCCTAAACGTACATGGGCTATCTTGTGTGACCAACGATTCACTGGCACAGTGTAGTAATCTGACAGGGCTGCAAAAGCCAAACACACTATGGCTAGGCTTGTACATACCCTAGGGCAGATAGCCTAGTATCGACCTCTGAACCTATGCTTCTGCTCGGGATGCACATTATTTATTGCTGATACTGTTTGCAGGTCTTTATCGTCTTTGCTTTCCCAGTTTCTATGAACAACTTAGGTATCTGCGGAACATGTTTGATCATGACAGGGTTCCACTATATTATATAAGTGTCTGTTGTCATGTAACTGTGTACACAGGGGGATTGCTGGATAGTGAGAGGTCCCTGGGTTAACACATGCAACTTCCAGATATGTGTGGCCCACTGCTGTACTCAGACATGGCCTAAGTGTGTGAACATGCCCAGTTCAGGCTTTCCATATTTTGTTGCCTGACATATGTCTCATTTATTTAAGTGTGTGAGCATGCCCAGTGTGACCTTTCAGTATGTTGCGATCTGAAGTCCACTACATTTGTGGATGTGTGTGAACATGACCAATATTAACATTTATACTGTGTGTGTTGGAAGTCAAGTTCTGTTCTTACTGCAGGACTCACCTTTGTGTCATAACTCAACAGGGATTATGCTGTGCCTGCAGGGTTTCCATGAGATACTTTGCATAAACTTATCAACATTCCTTCATACTGGCTAAACAGTGCAATGCTGTCATGGTTTTGTGGTTCAGTACTTTAACTATGGTGCACAGTATCCTGGGTTTGAGGCCCATCACTGCTTTATATTTCCATACTGAGCAGACCAGACCGCTTAAGGGCCAGTTAAGCAAATATAAGCATGTTGGCTTTTGTTCTGCTATGCCCTACTTAGACCAGGCTTGTCCGACATTGCTGTATATTCACCAACTTTGCTGGACATTGCCCAATATTACCCGACATTGACCACAGTTGTACTAGTTGGTGTGTGCGATTCTGTTTGCATATACTACATGGTGGTAAATGCTGTTTAGCACTACCTTAAATTGCCTGACACATGGCAATCATGTGTCAGGTGGTGCTGCAGGGCTTCCAATGTCGAATGCACATACTACACTCCCTGTATATGTCTGAGGCAGGTAGTGTCAACTTAGGCATCCCTTTTACTATATGTGCAGGTCAGAGAGAGGTATCATTTCCAGGGTTCCTACTGAGCCAGTGTACGTGCTATGCATTGCCTCTTTGCCAAGGCCAAAGCATACTGGGCATGCCTCCTTCTGCCTACTGGGGCAGGCTCAGGTTGTTCCTCCTCTGAGTCACACTCTGCCTGTGATGACCTTGGCAATGGTGGGGGGCTGTTTGGGCCAGGCCTATGCTAGTCATGCTGCAGCTGTTTTTGCAGGATCATATTATGTAGCATAGCACATACCATGACAATTTGGGTACATGTAGTTGGTGAGTACTGCAAGGCTCCACCAGATGTGTCCAGACACCGGAACCATGACTTGAGCAGCCCAAACACACGCTCAATTACATTTCGTGTTTGTGCGTGTGCCTCATTATGGCGTTCCTGTTCAGGTGTGTGTGCATTTCTGATGGGTGTCATCAGCCACAGCTCCAGTGCATAGCCAGCATCCCCCACTAGGTGACCACGTGGGATGTCCCCATTGGCAAATGTCTGGTACAGCTGCATCAGATGCCAGATATGGGAATCATGGTAGCTTCCAGGGCAGCCAGCAAACACATTCAGTATTATGCCCTGGGCATCACACACAACCTGGCAGTTGATGGAGGGGAAGCCCTTGCAGTTGAAGTAGACCTTACCCCGCTCACCGGCTGGTGCTTTGATGTGTATGTGTGTGCAGTCTATTTCACCCACTACCTCAGGGTATTCCACTATTTGCTGGAAGAGACGCATATTGCTAGCCAATACCTCATGGGAATTGGTGCAGTACCCTGGATGCTGATGCCTGTGATATCCCCATCATATCACCAGTTGGTCTCTGGAAGGTGCCTGTTGCTAGTATTCGTAGGCCAATACATACCTTGGTTTCCACTGGAATGGGTTCTCCTCTGTTGGTTCTGTGTGTGAGGCATGGCCTGCACAGCTCAACAATTTGCTGCAGGATGTCTCTGTCCACTCTATAGCGCTCCACTATCGCCAGTTCATGTAGCCCCTGGTAGGTTACCCTGGGCCTGTACACTCTTCTCCGTCTCCACACTGGGTGTTGAGCAGCAGCATTACCATTGTCCCCTCCCACAGCATATTGCATATGTCGCCTTATGACAGCAATGGCAGCCCCTAACATTTTTTTGTCTCAGTACAGCTTTTTCAGTATTCACTTCTCTTAGCTGACTGCAGTACTGCAGTGTCTCTGAGGAATACATGGTGAAAAGTTGTTTGCAGAGTTTTAAGTGCTGGGCTGGGCTGGTTTACTGCCTGTGTAATTGCCTGATTCTGATTATTTCCACCTGCTAGCTCTGCTGACTCTCCCCGGTTAACTTCCTACTGTTTGTTGTGCTTCCTTTTCCCTTTCCATTTCCTCAGGGGAGCAGCGCCGTGTACACTGGCACAGATGCGCGCACACGCGCTAACAAGCATGCACACAGGCTTAGACAGAGTTACACTAGTTACTTCCTGCCTAAACGCACGCACACGACCGCAAAGCCGCTTACAAGACTTTAAATTGCCCTACACATGCTTTACATGCGCGCACACAGGCGCAAATATGCTAACACAGATTTAGACAACATTACACATGATAACTTCTGCTTACACGCGCGCACACTGTCTTACTCGGGTTTATAAGCACGCACAAGTGCGCATACACGTTGCAAGTATTTTTACAAGAAACTTTGGTGATACCCACAGTGTGCACCTTCTATTTCTTGACTTTAGCTAGGATATCTACTGAAACACCTCTTTCAGTGATGAGCAACTGACAGCTAACACATGCCACTCTGCTCCAATGAGATTAGCTACTGTCATACATACCCCCCTCATGATGTCACCTATATCCTACTCTGTTACTCCCCTTATTCTAGTCTTGCACTCCACTGACTGTGCTCATTTGCTATGTAGACTTGCAATTCACTATCCTTACCCTCATTTGCATAGGATTGCCTAGTAATGCTTAGTTACATCTCTTGGACTGAGTTCTTCCCTTAGCAACCCCTACTCGGTAGCCTTGTTGTCTTCAGCCTGCCATTCATTTGCATTGTATATTATATCTTATAAAAATGCCTATTTGTGGCCTTTATTTTCTTATTTTATGATTTTTATAGCGCACCCCATTTGTGCAGTGCTGCGTTAAGCTTAAACCTCGCCGATCGAGGAAAAAAAAAACAATTAATTTTTATTTTTTGCATCGGGGAAATTTGCCAATGGCCATATATTTGGCCATTGGCATGCTTCCTCAACCATATGCAGCCTTTATTTGGAGCTGTCACAGCTCCATTGTGCTATTTGCAGAATGGTACTCAGTTGTCAACTGAGTACATTTCTGCAGATAACACGGCTCCTACTCGGACAGGTTTGTGCTTCCTGGATCGCATATTTACCTCATTTGCATGCCTTTCGGCTGCAAGTGAGGTAATTTGCATATCCAAGCCCTGTCCATGTAGGAGCAGTTTAAGGGGCTGTTTGTAATGCTGTTCCTGGATCGCTCGTCAGACATGTTGGCTGCATGAAGTCTTACTCTACTCTTAGACTCCATGCAAGCCTTCATGAATCTGGCCCACTGTCTGTGTTACTCTTATTAATATCTAACGGTCGTGCTATCTTTATATTGTCTTTAAAAAAGACCACTAGATTCATCTTCCTAGTGAATTTCTTGAGTTCACATAAACAATCAACCACATCAAAGTGTGGATTTGGTATATATTTCATACCTTTAGCCAATAAGTTAAAATGTGCCTTATGTATATCTATACTTGAAAAATTATAAATGTTAAAATTGTTAAAAGTATATATATATTTTCACATACTACTATATCTTGACTAACACTACATACTTCTGCCAAGTTGTCTACCATTGCTTCTTGCCCCCCCCCCCCCCCCCATTGCCACTGCCTGGGTCTCCCTGGTGACTGATACTGTTGTTGGTATCTGTGCCTGTATGGCTGTCCCTGGTTGACATCGACCCTCTGAAAATGGGAATCCTTATTATTATGATTCTTGTCCTGGGTAAATTCTTCTGTATACTTCTGATAAGATGTTTTATCAATATTAATACCTCTTTCTTTTCGTTTATACCACTCATAAACCATACCTTTCTTATACTGTTCTACATCTCTTAAACTTTTTTGTGCTTCCTTGTGCAAATGTTATGTACCCATTTCTCAGATATATTAAATTGTTTCTTATACAATCTTTCCCATTCGGAAAATAATAAATCATTTGTTATCTTATTATTTAAAATCTGTTTCCTGTACAAATTTACATAATTTTTCATCATTATATTTTATGAGCATTCTCATAAAATTGAAACCACATTGGTTAAAAAAATGCACTAAATTCAGCAATACTATTATCAGTTAAAATAATACCCACAGGTACTTTAGAAAAATCTCAGTCCCATAGGGACTATTTTCATGTTAATACATTTTTACAAATATGCATTGTCAGCTTTAATACCATTTATACCTTTCAGTTTTCTGCCTAATGAATAGATTATATCTTTAAGGCTCCCCAAATCCTCTAGTGTTTTGGAGCCCTGTTGTTTATTCTGTGTTAAATTATCAAAATTGTAGTCAATAACCAAAAAATTGTTGAACTGTTTGTCTTTACTAGTCAAATCAGCTCTTCCTAAATGATTGTCAATGCGACTAGTTGATGGATCAGTACCTTTATTATGTTGTGTGGAGCCGTTTGTGGCAGTTGAATACGTTTTTAAAGGTAAAACTCTCTTTGGTTTTGTGCCAGTACGCTTCACTTCTTCGTCAACATCGTAAATGGAAAAGTCAAAGGTGAAGTCCGTGATGCTGATCTTGCTGCTGTTCAAGGACTCCAAATGCAGTATAGCAGCACTTACAGTCTGTAGTCAGATCAGGCACATCCCCCTCCTGTTTGTTGCCCTCTTTCCACAGTGTATGTTGCTAGAGGTAAACCACAATCCAACTGAAATGCTCTTTGCCAAACAACAGATCTAATTCCTGCTCACAGTGACTGAAAAGGCCCAACACTACCATGATGTTACTAGGTATTGGAGCGTGTTTCCATGCAATTGGCTATGGGATTGTTATTACAGCTGTTCCACATGCAATCAGCTATGGGAGGGCTGCAATTCATGCAGAGCCCATCAGCTGATCAGGAGCACCACATAAAATACACATGCTGCTGCCTAAGCAAGGCAGGTGTTGGTCTCCACATCCACCAGAGAGGGAGTGGGGGAGGCAGAGAGAGGCAAATACATGTCAGGGAGGGGTGGGAGTTTAAAACCAAAGCATGTTTGTGTCACACACCTACCAGCATAGGGTATCAAACCCCCAACAACTATGTAGTGCTATCACAATTCAATGCAGTTATTGGATGCACCACATGGTTTACCTGATGTGGAGCACTCAGAACATATATGTAAGGGTGAGTGACATCTGCAACAGGGATACAGTAGATATACAGTAGGTGTTATACACATGCCTGTCTGCATGAACAGGTACCAGTGTTAACACAGGCAGACTCACACAGGGATGCGCACACATTGACACACTTGGCAGGGCCAGAAGTGCAACTCATCACTAGTGGGATTGCCACAACACATCAATGTGCAGGTATCACATGCACCACACAGGCCATATGGAGGCTGTATGGGCAAAGAGTTTGAGGAGATGTCAGACATCAGACAGCATGCTTCAGTATGCCCTGGGGGGTTGTAATGAGTATGGATGTGGACATATGCACCATACAATGCACACACATGAACACACATGGTGCCAGTTCTGACATGCATGGGTGCATGTCTACACGGATGTGTGGTTGTCAACTGTGCCAGCAGGCTGTACAATGATAGCTGATGGGTATGCCTTGGCATCAGGCCACATGACAATAGTCTGCATTATGGCTCAGGCCAGTAGTTACTGCATTTGCCCAAACAGGTGTGTATTGCATCCCCCATCCAGTCACCTGGGTGACTATTGTGTGTGGCCGATGCTATACACCACGTCATGTATGTGTTCCTTAGTCCATGACATGGATGGCATTTTGGATGTGCACACCTCCCACATGCATGTACAGTGACATGTGGAACTGTACCTGGGGGTGTCTGGCCCATTTTGTGAACACAGACTATCATCAGATGTGCCAGTCTTGCTCACCTGTGGCAGGAACAGGTAATGGACAGCAGGTTACCCTTCACCTACATTGATGGTATGCCAACAGCATTCCCTGATGTCAGTGTCATCTGTCCATACAGTCAAAATGCACAAAATGAGCGAGCACAAAGGTTTAGGCAAGCAGAAAACTACTTTATTGTGGCATGTTGAAAAACAAAATAAAAAAACAGAAAAACTCCAGGTTTTCTGTTTTTTTATTTTGTTTTTCAACATGCCACAATAAAGTAGTTTTCTGCTTGCCTAAACCTTTGTGCTGGCTCGTTTTGTGTGTTTTGACATTTTGGTTTGAGCCTTGCACTGGATCTACCTTGCGTGTCCTTTTTGGTTTGCTCCATCTGTCCATACAGAACATGTTGTCAGGCATGGTATGCCCATTGTGAGTCACATGTGAAGGCACCACAGGTGGTGCAGGTGTCCATTGAGGAACATGGTATAGGTGCACTGTCTGCATGTACGTGCATATTGGACAGTCGGGCAGGGTGACATGCCCTCTGTAGACTGCTGCTATCACTGCATAGGTACTATCAGTGGCCAATATGCAATGTACTACCCGCATATTATCTGCTGCCTAGGCATGTGTGTTCATATGACACATGGGTCGAGTGTTTGCTCTGGGTAATAATGGGGTTGCTAACTTGGATTGACTGGCCTTGATGTCACATGTATGGGCATGGCTTTGCACCCCAGCCTGCCAGATAATTTACATCTATTATCCCTGTATGGTTGACATTGTGATATATAGTAGGGCCACCATAAAAGAAATTAGCAAAACCCCCTCCACATTGCCCACACTCACCTCTACACAGGATACAAGTTATAAACACACACACACACACCTGTCATGTCTGGGAGTAGAACCCCTAACTAACTACTTTATTACACTACAGCACTACCTAGTTATAGGTATGCACCATGGACATTACTGGATCACTATTTCCCCAAAGATGTATTTCACAGTGAATGACATCAGTAGGATTACCAAAGTAGGGCATTTCAGCTGTACTGCAAGTGGCTAACCTAAAATGCATTGTTCCCTATGCAGACTGTGAGACACACACAAAGCATCTACAACTGACATGTGTGGGTATACAACCCCTGCCTGAGGTCTATATCACACTACAACATGGAGTTGCTATGGGATGCACCACAGGGATTGTTAGAGACATTCTTCCCCAAAGGTGTATTTCACATTGAATGACATCAGCAAGTTTACCAAAGTAGGGCATTTCAACTGTACTGCAAGTGACTAGCCTAAAACACATTGTTCCCTACACAGACAGTGAGACACACACAAAGCATCCACAACTGACATGTGTGGGTATAGAACCCCTGACCAAGGTCTATATTACACTACAGCATAGAGCTGTTATATGCCACACCACAGGGACAATGAAAAAATGTGCTCCCCAAAGTTTTACTTCACAATGAATGACATCAGCAGGCTTGGCAATGTAGGGCATTTGAAATGTACTGTGAGTGAGTAGCCTATGATGCATTGCATCATACACAGACATTGCAACACACACAAAACATCCAGAGCTGCCATGGGTGGAGATGGAACCCTACCACAGTTCTAAATCACACTACAGCAGTACGCAGTTACAGGATGCCCTACAGAGATTACTGGTCTATGACTTTCCCACAGGTGTATTTCTAGGTGAGTGACATCAGCAGCCTTGCCAAAGTTGAGTATATAAATTCTAAGTAGTGTGAGTAACCTAAAAAGCATTGTTTGTTACTCAGTTACAGACAGATAGAGACACAAAGACACACATATTCACACACAGTTGCTAAGTCTGGGGTTAGAACACCTACGTAACTATTTTATTACACTACAGCAGTATGCAGTTACAGGATGCACTACAGAGTTAACTGGGCTATGAATTTCCCAGAGGTATATTTCTAGGTGAGTGACATCAGCAGCCTTGCCAAAATCGAGTATGTGTATTGTACAGGGGGTGAGTGGCCTAAAAAGCATTGCAGTCTATGTAGTCAGACACACACACACATATTCACACAGTTGCCAAGTCTGGGGTTAGAACACCTACCTAATCACTTTGTCACACTACAGCAGTTACAAGCCAAGCTACGGAGATTACTCGGCTATGGTTTCCCCAGAGGTGTATTTCTAAGTGCGTGACATCTGCAGCCTTGTCAATGTTATGTATATGAACTGTACTGAGTGTGAGTAGCCTAGAAAGCAATTCTCTCTACACAGGCAGAGACTGAGACACACAAACATACACACACTCACACAGTTGCCAAGTCTGGGGTTAGGACTACTACCTAATTAGTTTATCAGTACAGCAGTACACAGTTATGGGATGCACCATGGGGATTACTTAGCTACAACTCCCCCAAAAGTGTATTTCACATTGGATGACCTCAGCCGGCTTGTCATGATACTGTTATGGGGAAGTCGGTGTGTGCATGAGCCATAACCCATTCATGTAGGGGTTGATATGCCAAGTGCGGGAACACACGGGGTCATATGCCACAGGTACGTCTATACAGCTACTAGGTGACAACTTCCTTGTACAGTCATGTTGCACAGATGGCATGTGCAACACGCCGTCATGCTGACAGATACTGGTGGCTAGTATCTGCAGTGAGTGACACCTGCATCTCATGTATTTGGGGCCCTTTGGCTGTGTGCTGGGTGGGAAAGGGCTAGATGGCTCCTTGTCACAGTCACCCTCTTCAACACATCTATGTCCATCTATCTTTGGCTTATTATAGTGTGTTGTCCTTACATATATGTCTGCATTCCTATCCACTCTGTATGCAAGGCAGGAGTGGTGCATACAGACATGTGTCTGCACTGAGAACTGCAACTGCCAGATATGTCTGGTTCACTGTTATTTGCTGACATGGCCTTCTTGTGTTTGCTGACATGGCCTTCTTGTGTCTAAGTGTGTGAGCATGCCCAATATGGGCTTTCAGTATGTTTTCAACTGACATTGCCTTCATTCCTCTAAGTGTGTGAGCATGCTCAGTATGGCCTTCTATATTGCATGTGTTGATCAAGTCCAGATGGTTTGTACTGTGGTGCTAACCTTTGTGTTGTACACCAACAGGTGTAATGCAAGAAGCTGAGGGTGGTGAGGATGTGAATGCTGCTGAGCAACCCACAGTAAGGAGACAGAGAAGAGTGTACAGACCCAGGGTAACCTACCAAGTGCTACATAAGCTGGAGATAGTAGAGAGCTATAGGGTGGACAGGGACCTCCTACAGCAAATTGTTGAGCTGTGCCGGCCACGCCTCACACACAGAACTAACAGAGGAGAACCCATCCCAGTGGATACCAAGGTATGTGTAGGCCTAGGAATATTAGCTACAGGTACCTTCCAAAGACCAACTGGGGATATCATGGGGATCCCACAAGCATCAGCATCGAGGGTACTCCATCAGTTCCTGGATGCCATGTCAGCACATGTCGGTTAGCATGTATATTTTCCCAACACCCATGAGGTGTTGGCCAGCAATATGCGTCTCTTCCACCTAATAGCAGAATACCCTGAGGTAGTGGGTGCAATAGACTTCACTCACATACACATCAAAGCATAACCCGGTGAGCGTGGTAGGGTCTACATCAACAGCAAGGGCCTCCCCTCCATCAACTGCCAGGACGTGTGCGATGCCCAGGGCATTATAATGAATGTGTGTGCTGGCTGCCCTGGAAGCTATCACAATTCCCACATCTGGCATCTGATGCAGCTGTACCAGAGATTTGCCACTGGGGACATCCCTTACAGTCACCTAGTGGGGGATGCTGGTCACGCACTGGAGCCATGGCTGATGACACCCATCAGAAATGCACACACACGCGAAAAAAATCTCCATAATGAGGCACAGACCAGAATTATTATAGAGCGTGTGTTTCGGATGCTCAAGTCACAGTTCCGGTGCCTGGACACATCCAGTGGAGCCTTACCGTACTCACCAGCTACATATACTCAAATTGTCATCGTATGTGCCATGCTACACAATATGAACCTGTGGAAACAACTGCAGTAGGAACAGCATGGGACAGGGCCAAACAGCCCCCCACCATTGCCAAGGCCTGCACAGGCACAGAGGGACTCAGAGGAGGAGCAACCTGAGCCTTCCCCAGTAGGCAGAAGGAGGCATGCCCAGTATGCCCTGGCCTTGGCAAACTGGCAACACATAGCACATACACTGATACAGGAGGGACCCAGGGAATGACACCTCTCTCTGACTCACACATACAGTAAAAGGGGTGCCACAAATGACACTACCTGTGCTCAACCATGTGTAGGGAGTGTACTATGTGCATCCAACATAAGCAGCCCTCCAGCACCATCCTCGATACTGGCACACCCACAAGGTACGTCACTCTGCTTATCAATTGTCAAATGCAGTAGTATGTGTTGTTACCTGTATCTATGGTATGGATGTGAGCATGCAAGGGAATCTGGTGGCTGAATGGGATGGCAGAAAATAGTAGACACCAATAGTGGCAGCATGAGATCTGTAACAAATACTGATGTCACCATAGTAGCCAGAAATACACATGGTGACAGAACCCACTGCAGGAAATGTGCTGGGACACATGTGTGTCCATATGACACACACACATGCCAGTCAGGGAGGTTCACATACCCAACAACAGTCTCAGCCAGCAGGACAGGTGTAGACAAATACAAACAAAGGCTGTGTTAAGGCCTCTGAATGATGCCTATGGGTAACCCCCCCCCCCAGGCCTGCACAGACAGACTACATCAGGTCAGGCAGTGGGATATTAGTTCTGCAGGGTAGGAAGTCAGAAACTAATATGTAGGTCAATCAAAATTAAGACCTGTAGTACACTGATATGCCTCTAGTCAGTATGATGGGTTAGAAAACAGAATGAAATGGAATACCTGTCATACCAGTACAGTCATAGCAAATGTATACAAGTGTCAGGTGTGCCCCCCAATCCTGTGTAGCAATGTAGAAACAGTCAGGTGTGCCCCACCAATACTATGTAGACATGTAGTAACAGTCAGGTGTGCCCCCCCAATCCTATGTTGAAATGTAGTAACAGTCAGGTGTGCCCCACAATCCTGTGAAGTAATGTAGAAACAGTCAGGTGTGTCCCCCCCAAATCCTATATAGACATGTAGTAACAGTTAGGTGTGCCTACCCCCAATCCTGTGTAGAAAAGTAGAAATGGTCTGGTGTGCCCCCCCAATCCGATGTACACATGTTGTAACAGTCAGATGTGCCCCCTCCAAATCTTATGTAGAAATGTAGTAACAGTCAGGTGTGCCCCCCAATCTGATGTAGACATGTAGTAACATGTATGTGTAGCTATAGTACCAGTGGAGCACAGATGCCCAGAGGTGGCCAAGGTAGCAGGATAGATTGTAGCATTTGTACACTATGCAGGTATGTGTGTGTTAGGTTGGTGTGTGTTTCATATTGTGTGAGAGTGGTCAGTATGTATGCATGTTGAGGTTTGACATGGTGGTCATTGCCCACTACTGCCGATGACAAGGCCAAGTCCTCACAACTGCAGTGCCAAAGACAATTCCCTCCAGTATAACACATGCTAGCAGTAACCCATTGCAAAAGTATGGTGGTAATATGTGTCACCATCTGAAAGATGGACATGGCATGGCTGTTGGGCTAGTTATACAAGCAGTACACAGGGAAAAATACCCCAGACATACAGTATATAATGTGTAACCATGAGATGGACACACCCTTGGAATTGTGCATACAGGTATCCATCACATTATCTGGGCCTGTAGTAGGGAATACCGGTGATGTCTGGCCGAACACTTCCAGATCACAAAGGTGATAGGGCTGATGTATTGGGAAACACCTGATGTACCTGCACAAACCAGCATAACTGGAATGCCCCATGCATATCTATGAGTTAGATGCAAGTAGTGTCCATAGCACGCATGCACTCAGCTCACCCAAACACCACCCACAGGTACCTCTCTGTTCGTATCCCTGCTGTTGGGAATGGGTACAATATGACCCCCACCTTTGTATGGCAAGAGCGGAAGAATGCAGCATGCAGTGCAGATGTCCCATGCAGGTGTGTCCCTAGCTGTAAGTAGCACCCTGCCAGCATCCACACCACCTGATCAATACTGATAGAAAGTATTGTCATGAACACCTAGCACACCTACATTGTCACCTCGGTCGAATATACTGTATGGCGGTCTGGGACTGTAGGACTGACAGAATGCAACGGCCTGCCACAGTTGGGCTGCATCACCACCAAATGGCCTACGGGCCTCTGCCAAAGGACTGTGTCTCACACATACTGGCAATGCATGTTATGTCATGGACACCCAAATAACAACATAACAAACTCCACATAAGCCATATGCAAGGCCCTGTGGACAAACCACAGTAACATGTCCACCATGTCCAACTGCATGAACTGTGGACCAACACCAAAACACAGCTGTGATGTGGTGACAACCTTAGGGAAAGTATCAGAGAATGTATGCATAATGTATGGAAAAGGATAGAATAGTAGAGGGGGTGGGAGCATGAGCAGCATGGAATGTGCAAGGTCTGACTCACAGCCGTGTGCACATACTATCCCTGGCTGCAAACACATACATGGGTGGCTACAAACCTGCCCGTACACCACAATAGGGGTAATGTCCTGACTTATGACCCCTGCCTCTGGGAAACCTGTGTGAATCTGTACAGCTGTGAGGCATTGCCACAGCAAGATAAGGCCATACTGTCATGTTGATGGATGTACAGGTATGGGATCCTCTGCCAGCACTGTACCAAGGTGCTGAACTGGATACACAAACCCAGTATCAAGTGTCTGCAGCTCCCCCTCCAGAATGGCATAACTCTCCATGAATATGTAGGTGTTTGCCACAATACTGGACACAGCTGCATTCACCCTTGTTCCCCAGGGCATCATTGTGAGCAAAAATGTCCACCTGACAGTACTTGAGGGCACAAAACATCACAGTGTTTAACAGTACACATGTCTGAATATCTCTGCTAACACCAGTACCATGTAGCAGAAGCAGCACAAACACAATCACCTACAGTACACACTATCCCTTGCACAGTTTGACCCATATTGCCAACTGATCTACAGATATCCTGCAGAAAGTTTGCTACCTGTAGGTGTAAAATACAAAGGTCTACACTGGAGTACAAATTACCTGGAATGGATCCACACATTCAATACAGAAGAGCATACTGGGCATGCTCACACATGTAAACAAATGAAGCCCATGTCTGCAAACAACAGTGGACCATACATATCTGACAATTGCAGATGTTAGTGCATACACTCCTCAATATGCACCCGTCATGCTTTGCACACACATTGGATAGGAATACAGACATATATCCAAGGACAACACACTATAATATACCAATAATAGACATACATAGATGTGTGGAAGAGAGTGACAGCAATAAAGAGCCTTCCATCATGAGACCTGTCCCACCCAGCACACAGCCAAATGGCTACAACCACATGATGTGTAAATTTTACTCACTGTAGAAATTAGCCACTGATATCCATCAGCAGTACAGATGCTGTGGTGCAAGTGCTAGCTGTTCAACATGACTGTACAAGGCAGTAGTCATCTAACAGTTGTATACATGTACCTGCGGAATATAAACCTGCATGTGCCTGCATGTGGTGTGTCAACCTCTAGATGAATGGGTTATGGCCCATGCACACACACACACTGCCCTCCCCATAGCCCTACTACAACAAGCCTGCTGATGTCACCCACTTTGAAATACACCTTTGGAAATAAAGTAGCCCAGTAATCTCTGTCGCCTGTCCTAAAACTGCATAATGCTGTAGCGCAATAAACTCGCTAGATAGGAGTACTAATCCCAGACATGGTAGCTGTGTTTGTGTGTGTATGTCTCTGTCTGTGTAGGGGCAATGCTTTTTAGGCTAGTCACACTCACTACAATTCAAATGCCCTACTTTGGCAAGCTTGATAATGTCATTCATTGTGAAATACACCTTTGGGGAAAAAAGGAGCCCAGTAATCTATGTGGTACGTCCTATAACAGTGTAATACTGTAGTATGATATAGTATTTTGGTAGGAGTTCTATTCCCATACATGTCAAGTGTGTGTGTTTCTTTGCCTGTGTAGGGAGCAATGCGTTTTAGGCTAGTCACACTCACTACAATTCAAATGCTCTACTTTGGCAAGCCTGTTGGTGTCATTCACTGTAAAATACACATTTGGGAAAGAAGTAGCCTAGTAGTCTCTGTGGCATGTCCTGTAACTGCATAATGCTGCGGTGTGGTAAACTACATAGGTAGGAGTTCTAATCTCAGATATGGTAACCTTGTTTGTGTATCTCTGTTTGTGTAGGGAGCAATGCATTTTAGGCTAGTCACACTCACTACAATTCAAATGCCCTACTTTGGTAAGCTTGTTGATGTCATTCACTGTGAAATACACCTTTGGGAAAGAAGTCACCCTGTATTCTATGTGGTGCATCCTATAACAGTGTCATGATGTAGTACTTTGGTAAGGGTTCTATTCCCATGCATGTCAAGTGTGTGTGTTTCTTTGTCTGAGTAGGGAACAATGCTTTTTAGGTAGTCACACTCACTACAATTCAAATGCCCTACTTTGGCAAGCCTGCTGATGTCATTCACTGTTAAATACACCTTTGAGAAAGGGGTAGCCCAGTAGTCTTTGTGTTGTGTCCTATAACTGTGTAATGCTGTAGTGTAACAACCTGGCTAGGTAGGAGTTCTAATCTCAGACATGGTAACTGTGTGTATGTATCTCCATCTGTGTAGGGAGCAATGCATGTTAGGCTAGTCACACTCACTACAATTCAAATGCCTTACTTTGGCAAGCCTGCTGATGTCATTCACTGTGACATACACCTTTGGGAAAGTAGTAGCCCAGTAATCTCTCTGTGGTGCATCTTATAACAGTGTAATGCTGTAGTGTGATGCAGTACTTTGGGAGGGGCTCTATTCCTCCACATGGCAAGTGTGGATGTTTGTGTGTGTATCCTTGCCTATGTAGGCTGCTATTGCCTGAGGCCATTCACAGTCACTACAACCTCCAATGACCTTCTTTGGCAAGCCTGCTGATGTCATACCCAGTGAAATACACCTTTGGGGAAGGAGTACTCCAATAATCTCTGTGTCACCTCCTATAACTGTGAAATGCTGTAATGTAATAAACTAGTTAGGTAGGAGCTCTAATCCCAGACATGGCAAGTGTGTGTCTGTGTTTGTCTTTCGTATCCTGTGTAGAGGTGGCAGTGAGTGTGTAACAACTGGACTCATTGTAGAGTGGGTTTTGCAAATTTCTTATATGGTGGCCCTATTATATGTCACAATGTCCACCTTACAAGGATAACAGATATGAAATAGCCGAGAGGCTGAGGTGGCAATCCATACCCCTACATGTGACATCAAGGCCTAACGAACAAAGTTAGCAACCCCTCTATTACATCGAGAACACTCTCAACCCCATGTCTCATACACAAACACACTTGCCTAGGCAACAACTGCTATGTTAGTAGTACCTAGCATATTGTCCACAGATAGTAACCATGGTGTGATTGCAGTGGACTACAGAGGGCATAGCACCATGTTCATTAGTGCAATATGCACGTACATGCAGACAGTGTGCCTTCACTATGTTCCCGACTGGATGCCTGCAACACCTGTGGTGCCATCAAATGTGACCCACAAAGGATATACCATGCACCCTGTTCATTAGTGCAATATGCACGTACATGCAGACAGTGTGCCTTCACTATGTTCCCGACTGGATGCCTGCAACACCTGTGGTGTCATCAAATGTGACCCACAAAGGATATACCATGCCTTAAACACATGCCCTGTATAGACAAATGCCACTGACACCAGGGAATACCTGTATCATGCTATCAATGTGGGAGCAGGGTCAACCTGCTGTTCATTACCTGTTCCCGGCACATGAGGTCAGGACAGGTACTTCTGATAACAATCTGTGTGCACAACATGGGCCAGACACCCCAGGTACAGTTCCACATGTCACTGTACATGCATGTGAGATGTGTGCACATCCCAGACAGCATCCATATCATGGACTAAAGAACACATACATGGCAAGCATTGCACAGCAATGGCCACACACAATAGTTACCGAGGTGACTGGATGGTGAATACAATACCCACTTGTGTGGGCCAATCCAGACACTACACCCCTGAGCCACACTGCAGACCATTGTCATGTGGCCTGATGCCAAGGTATACCCTTCGCCTAGCCTTGTATAGCCTTCGGGCACATTCAACCGCTATGCACCCATAAAGCATTGCACTCATGCATGTCGGTACTGGCACCCTGTGCCTGTGTGCATGTTGTATGATGCGTTCGACCACATTCACACTCACTACAACCCCCATTGGCATATTGAAGCATGCTGTCTGCTGTCAGACACCTTCACATACCCTTTGCCCATATAACCTCAGGATAACCCCTGTGGTGCATGTGATACCTGCACAGTACTGTATTGGAGCAAACTAACTAGTTAGGAAGTGTATTCCTGACCCTACCAAGTGTGTCAATGTGTGTGATTCTCTGAGAGAGTGTGGCTGTGTTGATGCTGACACCTGTTCATGTGGACAGGCATGTGTACTACACCTACTGTATCGTGACCATATCACTGTTGTAGATGTCACTCACCATCACATATATGTTTGGACAGCTCCTCAATATGTAAGCTATGTAGTGCATGCAATAAGTGCATAGACATGTGATAGTAATACATAGTCAGTCAGGGGTTTGATACCCTGTACTGGTAGGTGTGTGACACAAACATGCTAACGTTTTACTCTCCCACCCCCTCCCTGACTTACTTTGTCTCTGTGTGCCTCTCACACTCCCTCTCTGGTGGATGTGGAGAACTACACCCGCTTTGCTTAGGCAGCAGCATGTGTTTTGTAAGTGATGCTCATGATCAGCTGATGGCCTCTGCATGAATTGCAGCACTCCTCTAGCTGATTGCATGTGGAACAGCTGTGGTAACATTCCTACAGCCAATTATAATGAAACACACTCTAATATCTAGGAAAATCATGTTGGTGTTGGGCCTTTTCATTCACTGTGAGCAGGAGATAGATTTGGTGTTTGGCAAACAACATCACAGATGGATTGGGGATTTATCTCTAACAACAGACACTGTGGAAACAGGCCAACACAGAGGAAGGGGATATGCCTGACATGACTACAGAATGTAAGTATTGCTATTCTGCATTTGGAGTAATGTCAGTTTAACAGGGCGTGTGTGGATATGGCTGGGCTACATGTTTTAATACCTGTCATAACAGTGCTATATTTTGAGGAAACCCCTATCTGTAGGGTCATCTGCAGACTGGGCACTGTGTGGTGCCTTTTGTTTTTTGTGTTACTCACAGAGCACCTATCTGAGAACTGCAGAAGCATAGTCTGAGGACTGCAGTCAGTACATGGTGACAGCCATGAGAGTTACTGACTTCATATCCCTCATAGAACATATGTCACAACAAACCCAGTAAATGTATGAGGTTATCACAGCATCATCTCAGTATTGGCCCTGTGTTTGTGCCTGCAGCCACAGCTCTGTCAAACTTTGCACATATGTCATACAGTAAGAGGTGCATATGTTCTGTACACCATTATTTATTCACATCATATCTGATAACAAGCCAGTGAGATATCAGACTGCTACACATGTTATGTATAGTAGGGGTTATATTTGAGGACATAACCTGGCCATTCTGTGGTTGTGTGTACAGTACTGAGGTCTGTGTACTTATGGTGACTGTCGACAATGTGTGTATTGTGAAGATGTACCCTGGCCTGTGTACAGACTGTGGTAGATGTCATTGTTCTTAGTCCTGTCCTATCTGATGGTTGCATGCTGCTCCAGTGTATGTTACCTTATCGGTTTACATGTTTCTAGGGCCAAACACTCACATGTTTCATACCGCAGACAGGCATCAGACTACACTGTGTAGTGGCCCAGTATATGTAGGGTTAGTGTGTGAGTGGCACATGTGAGGGTGGTGTTGATCAGATAGTCCATATACTGTAATATTAAGCTAGCTTACCACATATGGCTGTGTTTGTGTTCACATTGGTTGTGGCTATGCACTTACACACAGGTGTCTGTGCTGTGACATGCCTGTAGAGCCTGCTATATATGCAGGTACATTTGTATTCCCCCATAAGAAATGTAGGCCAGTGTTGTGGCAGTCTGCCTGTAGCCTCCACAGTGCTTTGTTACATACCTAGCAGCTTAGTGTAATTATCCAGTGTGATGTTATGTCCAGATACTTGCCAGATGTACTGCTGCTGGGCCTACATAACAGTCATGTATTTCTGACAAACCAGTGGGATGCTGTACAGATGTATGTCACTAACTAGTGGGTAGTATGTGGCCATGTCACCTCTGTACCAGTAATTATTATGCAACAGGAAAGACAGGGTGTGTGAATGCATAATCTATGGGGGCAAATGTTTACCAGTATTTACATGATATACCCATCTACGTGGCTGTTAACATCCACATTGTCAAGCTTGGTCCACATGTTTTGCACTAAGGTGTTCTGTGTATACCTCTGGACTGACCGGAATGTGTCAGACTTTCCACATTTATTGGCCATATCTCTGCTGTCGTCCACAGGATCATTACTGTGCTAGCAGTGGTACTGTACTATGATGTCCTTAGGATGTCTGTCAGTAGCCAATGGCACATATGCTACAAGCAGATGTGATCTCCCACACACAACATGTCTGTTAGGTCAACCTCTATTACAGTAGCAACAGTCTACATATATACCTGCAATACATACTTGACATCCCCTTCCACTAAGAGATTGGGACTACTGGGGCTGAGGTAGGACTCCTCTCCATGTTCTGGGCATATGGTGAACATATATGTATATATAGTTATCCATATATCTATATTGATATATACACATATACATATCGACATACATAGATGGATATGCATATGTACATCTATATATATATATATATATATATATATATATATATATATATATATGGGTCTATATGACTTGGTCGACAGTTCATATGATCGACTGTTTATTTGGTCGACAGTTCATTTGATCGACAAGCATTTGCCCCCTTCCCCAATGTTGTGTGACCCTGGGGTTGATATATATAGTTAGGGGGGGTGGGGGGACAGCCCCCTCATTAGAAGGTGTGGGGTGCGAAGCCCCTACTAAAATTTTTGTGGATCAAATAAACTTTCGACCAAATAAACAGTCGATCATATGAACTGTCGACCAAGTCATATAGACCCATATATATACATACATATATATAAACACTCAGATATCTACATATACACAGCAATATATGTCTACGCATATACAGATAGAGATACATATGCACATATACTTATGGATATCTACACACACACACACACACACACATATATATATATATATATATATATATATATATATATATATATATATATATATATATATATATATATATATATATATATATTGACAGTAACAGGTATATCAGAACAGATATTTATGCACATATAGTTATAGATATCTACATATATATCTCTACATAAATAGGCATATCTGTACACATAGGATGTGCATATATATATATATATATATATATATATATATATATATATATATATATATATATACACAAAGTGATCTACACATGGCCATATATATGATGCACTATACAGATGTGTATACAGACATATGTATGAATATACATGTGTATGTACATGTAGACATATATCAACCTATTATTTAATTGTACTTACTGTTTGCACTTTTAAAATTGTTTCTGTGAGCATTTAAACTGTTATAACTGTTGTAGGCTACACACTCAAGTGCTTTAAAGGGATTATTTTGTTTTAACTGCTTCAACTTCTTAAAAAAAATAAAAATAAGCTATCCTACACTTGTTTTCCACCTTTCCGAAGCTAGTAGAGTCCAGTTTTCAGAGTTTGCTGAATCCATGGCTGTATTGTAGTTTCTGTGTTGCCCATAGTTTACTTGGATAGAAGGAAGTTTCTCTGTTCACCAGTGAGAGTGGGGAGCTTTGAGCAGCCTATCTGTCCCTGGAGGAGTAGGTTTCAGCTCAGAATGTGTAGTTTATTGGCCATTTTAGGCTAATTTCTATCCCCTTCATCTTTCTGCTATAAAAACCCACATTTGCATATTTTTTGTGCTTGTATCAGCTCCACAACAACCTGCCCAGGTGACCTGCAGAGTCCTACAGCAGCGGAAGGAGAAAAGAGAGACTTTGGTTTTATTTAAGTACTTTTGTGGCTTGTTTCTTGCTATATATTGCTATTTCTGCTGAAACACTCATTTTCTACCATTTATTTGATACTAAAAAGCCTATTTCAACTGTTTAATTGTACTTACTGTTTGCACTTTTAAAATTGTTTCTCTGAGCATTTAAACTGTTTTAACTGTTGTAGGGTACACACTCAAGTGTGATAGCTGTTTTACTGTGCTTTAAAGTGATCATTTTGTTTTAACTGCCTTAACTTCTTAAAAAAACAAAAAACAAACAAAAAAAAAAGTTATCCTACACTTGTTTCCCGCCTTTCTGAAGCTAGTAGAGTCCAATTTTCAGAGTTTGCTGAATCCAGGGCTGTATTGTAGTTTCTGTGTTGTCCATACCTTACTTGGATAGAAGGAAGTTCCTCTGTTTACCAGTGAGAGTGGGGAGCTTTGAGCAGCCTATCTGTCCCTGGAGGAGTGATTTTTTAGCTCAGAATGTGTAGTTTATTGGCCATTTTGGGCTAATTTCTATCCCTTTCATCTTTCTGCTATAAAACCCCACATTTGCACGGTTTTGCACACTGCACAGCATCGGTTAGCTAGGGTTAACTATCCCCCGGCTCCACAAAGTCTGCTCTTCAGTTTTTCCCTTATAACTTGTCAGTCTTTCAGCCTAAAGCACTCAGACCTGCACCTTTTAGCCCAGCACTTGTTCTAAATCTGCTGCAGCACTAATTAACCCCCAGCACTCAATCCCCGCATTTGCCAGAAGGGAATAGCCTGTATACTTCCCTACTTGACAATGACTTCCCCATGTAAAAGTAAACAGCCTTAACTACTTATTTGGGCATGTCCAAGAGACAGCTCCTGGTGTCCTCTCCAGCCTATCTGATGAACCTGGGCATCTTGAGGCAATGTTACAACTGCCTCATGTACACAGACAACCCTCTCCTCCTATCACCAAACACTAACACTTGTGAGAGATGCACTTATACAGCCAATCTAGAGACAAAGCCCTCTCCAACCAAAACTGGAACAGACAGTCAAGAGGAGAAGGTAATAACTCGCAGCACCCCACTCACTACACATAGACCAACTAAACCAACACCTCCAAAACCCACACATAGTAACACCAAGACATTTAAGGAGGCTCTGATTAAAAATCTAAATCTGCCTAAGCAACACAGACCTCCAAAGCAGACACACAAGCAACCTCCTCCCACCAACACGCCCCAAACAACACATAGCCCACAAACCCGGTGTGCCACACAATCACAGCCCATAAGGCAAAACAACATACCCAAACACAGTAGTGATAGGTGACTGTATATTCAAGCACACTGACGTCCCACTCACCAGGCTGGACAAAGAAAAGGTTACTGTCAGCTGCTTGTCGGGTGCCAGAATCTGCCACATAATGCATGCACTCAGGTCACTACAAGGCAAGTGCAAATATGACTCTGTTATTGTCCAAGTTGGTGTAAATGACCTGAGACATACTTCCCTGGACTACATGAAAAGAGACATGGAAGAGCTCTCCGATCTTGTAGCACAGGCAGGTATGACCCTCACCCTGCGTAGCATCCTGCCTTCACCAAGAATGATACCAAAATACAAGGATAATATAATCAACTTCAACAATTGGCTAAGCTTTTGGTGTCATTCTAAGGGGATCTAGTATCTGTCTGCCTGGGATGACATGCTTGACAGGCCACGATGCTTAGCCAGAAATGGCCTGCACTTATCACTCCTGGGATTTGGGATATTGGCCAAAGCTCTTACTGCCTCCCTAGTGCCTTTTTTAGGCATGGCTCAAAAACAAACCCACCACCATAAGAACTACAAGTGACAAAAAAACTGAGAGCAATTCTGGTCAATGCTAGGAGTCTAAACCTCAAAATACACTCACTCAAGGCATTCCTCAAAATGGAGAACATTGATATCTGTGCAGTGACTGAGACCTGGTTCAAGGCACCTGAGAGCACCCCAACACTACCAGGCTATAATTCATGCCACATGTTTCGGCCACAAAACCCAGACCGAAACACGAAGGGCAGAGGTGTGTCCATCTTCATCAAGGACATCCTCGTCTCCAGGCTAGTTGCAAAACATGATGCCTCTGAAATCATCCAAGTGCAACTAACCCTGGCCAAAAATGCATTCCAAATTGTAGCTTGTTATAGATCTCCCACCATGACTCAAGACCCTCACTCCTCGTTCCTTGGGACATTGGAAAAATGAGGGTCCAACCAAATGCCATAATAATGGGTGATTTCAACTACCCTAACATAAACTGGGAAAACTACTCTTGTACTAATCCACTTGCTCAATGATTCCTGGAATTTATAAACACTAATGCCCTGGATCAACTTGTCAACACCCCACCAGGGACAACAATATTCTGGACCTGATCATTACCAACATGGGTGACCAGTGCTCAATGCCTGAAATCAACTCCTCGCTTGTTAGATCAGACCATAAACTAATCACCCTAGATATCCATATCCTGACCCCCTCCCCCACATAAGGAATCCATCATAAAAAATTTCTCCAAGGCAAACTTCACGCAACTCAAAACTGAGATGGCTAACTTTGTGATGCCCCTACAGATGGATAATACAGTCAATACAGTCATGACTGCTGAATACTACGCAAACACACCCTACAAGCACCTGCATGAGTGCATGGATCATGCTATCCCCAACAAAACCAAGATGCTATCCTCCGTTCTTTAGCTATGTCAAGAATCTTTATGGCAACACCCCAATCTGCGCAGAGTTACAACAGAACGGTGCAAAATATACAGAGCCAACTGATATTGCCAACATCTTGGCAGATAGGTTCAGTGCAAACTTTACACCCCCTCCCTCACCCCTCAAAGGGCCTGTAACTATACCAGATGGTTGTAGAGCCCTGTCAATCACAAACATGCAGGTAAAAACTGCACTCTCTAAAGCCAAAAACTCAACATCCATGGGACTGGACAACATCCCAGGCTGTGTCTTAAATGGACTCCAAAATGAACTAGCCCCCCACCTAAACTCCATGTTCAATCACAGCATCATCACAGGCTATGTGCCCATGGAATGGTGCACAGCAACGGTTATCCCACTCCACAAAGGAAGAACCACCACAGACCCTGGGAACTATCGACCTATTAGCCTGACAAGCCTGGTCTGCAATGCTATGGAGTGTATCATCATGGAACTCATAAACAAAGACATTGGTAACCTCCAAACTTTGGATGCTACCCAATTTGGATGTGTGAAAGGTAGATCATGTCTCCTAAACCTGGAAGACTTCTTTGAAACAGTTACCAAGGCCATAGACAAGGGCAAGGTGATCCACACAGCCTACATGGACCTTGCTAAAGCCTTTGAAACTATACCCCATTCAGGAATCATAGATAAACTCATCAACCTTAACATAAACCCTTATGTCACGGGATGGGTGGCCAACTGGCTCATGGACAGAACCCACACGATGAGAGTTGCAGACCCCAGATCTGACTCCAAACCAGTGACAAGTGAAGTGCCCCATGATTCAGTCTTGGGACATTTCCTGTTTGGTATATACTTCTCTGAAGTGCAAGCATACACCAAGGGTCTATGGCTAACCAAGTTCGCAGATGACTGCAAACTGGGTGCCATTATTGATTCCCCTGCCGATGTAGACATCCTGCAAAAGGGCCTCACCAAGACAGACACCTGGTGTCAAAATCATGGCCTCAAGCTAAATGCCAAAATGTGCATTGTTATCCCCTTTGGTAAAAACACAGTACCCATGAATAAACAAATAGGGGGAAGTTCACTTAACATAGAAAGTATGATGAGTGACCTTGGGACCCAAGTGGATAGTAACCTCTCCTTCGATAACCACATTGCCACAGTAGTCAAAATCTTTCTACATGGCCCACCTAATCACAAAAGGGTTCACATCTAGTAATAAGAAAGCCATCGTCCCCCTCTACTCATCACTTATCAAACCCCTCATTGAATACAATGCCCCATTTGGGATGTGCCTCACAAGACACCTACAACAACTGGGGAGGCCCCAAAAGTACCTCACCAAGAGGATTGCTGGCCTCAAACAGTTGTCCTATGCCAACTGACTCAAGAAACTCCAACTCTACTCACTCGCATAACGCTTACTCCAAGGAGACCTCTGTCTAATATACAAAGTTATGTCAAACCTGGAATTAATGGACATGCTCCACTTAAAGAAATCCCAATCTCCCTGAGCTACATGCTCTAGGGACCTAAACCTCACCTCAACAATAAATAGAACATGCAGGAGGGATAGATTCTTGTCCCAGAGACCTCCCATGCTCTGGAACAAAATTCCCATCTACATCAAGCAGAGCTCATCATTAGCCCTCTTCAAGAAAAACCTTGATAAGTGGATGGGTGATAGGAAGTTCACCCCCGGGATTATATCTGGGGCTCTGCTCTATAGAGGGGCAGGAATTTAACACTACATGGGTGGCGAAAGCCAATACACTGTTGGCTAGGCTTGCTTTGACCCTCGGGCTGATAGCCTAGTACCTACCTATGAACCTATATGCATATATTCATATTCCTGTCAGGTGTAAACTTCACAGTTGTGTATACCCTCCCAGATGTATCTCACCGTATGTATCTGATATGTGTACATTTTGATAAAACAAATATGTGATGCAACAGTCATATTAATAACAAGTACTACACAATTGTGGAAGTAAAGGCAGTTGTTCAATACTAATCAATATGTGTATTGACAGATCATCATCATCTTCTTTCGGCTGTTCCCATTGGGGTCGCCACAGCAGGTCATCTGTTTCCATTTCTTCCTGTCCTCTGCATCTTGCTCTGTCACACCAACCACCTGCATGTCCTCTTTCACCACATCCATAAAACTTATCTTAGGCTTTCCTCTTTTCCTGCTACCTGGTATTGACAGATATATTGCAAAAACAACAGCTGTCTTCACAGTGGTCATGGCATAGTGGTTAAGTGTTGTGACTATAGTGTACAGGGTCATGGATTCAAGACCTGCAAGGGCTGTTCATTTTGTTGCTGGGCAGAACAAGGGCTGTTGGATACAGAGTGGTTAAGGCAGTTTTGAGCAGGTGAAGGTTTGCACGATGGTAAGCACTGCTAAGCTATGGGTAAACGTACGGGAGCTTACACAGTGTAAGCTTCACTTACCAGTGCGCAAATCAGCTTAGCTGTTATATTGGGGTAATGTTGATAACTGCTAAGCATAGCTTAGTTCTCATTTCCAGTTCACACCACCCAGTCTGATAACATAGCAGGGTAATGACATCTGTAATTAGTGTATTTAATGCCATGTACAATACATGTGCCTATGTGCTGTCATTACAGTATCAAGGGGTGTGAGTGTCATGTCTGGAACACAGACATATATGAGCCCTGTACAACACTGTTATCCATGTGAATGTGTTATATACAGGTGTAGTAGCCCAGGGTATATGCTGTCACACTGGTATTTAGTGTATCATGGCAGTACTACTCTTGACAGTGCTGTCCCAGGCAAGAGTAGAGTGCTAAATGTAGGACTGACAACAGGCACACCTGTAGGCATAGTTGGACTCTGAGGCCTCCCTGTTGTATCCCTGGTGTGTGAACTGTGTCACAGTATATATCCCCTACTGGATAATGATCTGACATATGGAATGTAACTGTAAACTACTGTCTGTACACCACATGTTAGTGATAGCTTCCAATGTGTAGTTATGGCATACATATTGTTGTCAAACATTTATCTGTCAGCACATTCATCCTACTGCATAACTACTTGCCAAGCTGATGACCCTCTACAGATGAGCAGATGGCAGGTATCCAGGTGAGATATGTACATGCAACCTATGCTTGTAGGTTCATAATTTCATAGGTTGGTACTAGGCTATCAGCCCTAGGGCCTATACAAGCCTAGGTATGACAATTATTTGACTATTTCTTCCCACAGTATTTACTTCCCTCGACCCCTGTCTAGCAGGGCAACTGATGTGATCCCCAAGGTGAATTTCCTATCTCCCATCCAATCATCAAGGTTCCTTTTGAAGAGGGCCAAAGAGGTGCTCTGCTTGACATGTATGGGCAGTCTATTTCAGAGTCTGGGGAGTCTCTGGGTCAGGAACCTATCCCTCCAGCATGTTTTGTTCATTGTGATGACAAGGTTTAAATCCCTGGAGCATGTGTTTCTGAGGGATTGGGATTTCTTTAAGTGTAGCATGTTCAACAGCTCTGAGTTGGACATGGCCTTGTATGTTACGCAGAGATTGCCTCTGAGTAGACGACATGCAACAGGGTATAGGTGGAGTTTTTTTAGACAGTCAGCATAGGGCATCTGCTTTAGGCCTGTGATTCCTTTAGTGAGGTATTTCTGCGTCATTTCCAATTGTTGCAGATGTCTTGAGAGGTACATACCAAATGAGGCATTGTATTCTATAATGTGTCTAATGAGGGATGAGCACAGTGGGACAATGACCTCCTTTTTTTCTGGATGAAAAGCCCTTAGGGATGAGGTGTACTACATAGAAGGAATTTCTGACTGTTGTGGTGATGTTGTTATTGAAGGTGAGACCACTGTCCACCTGTGTCCCTAAGTCTGTTATCATACTTTCAGTATTTAGTGTACTGCCACCTATGTGGTAATTCACAGGTACATATTTTTTCCCAAAGGGGATAACTATACATTTCTTGGCATTGAGTTTGAGTCCATGGCTCTGGCACCAATCATCTGTTTCTGTAAGGCCCTTTTGTAGAATATCCACATCATTTGGGGATTCAATAATGGCTTCCAGTTCACAGTCATCTGCAAACTTTATTAGCCAGAGTCCCTTAGTATTATCCTGTACTTCAGAGAAGTAGATGCTAAACAAGAGCGGTCCCAGGACTGAACCCTGAGGTACTCCACTTTTCACTTGTCTGGAGCTGGATTTGGAGTCGGCTACTTTTACAGTGTGGGTTGTGCCAGTAAGCCAGTTGGTAACCCATCGAGTGATGTAGGGATTAATGTCCAGCTTAGTAAGTTTATCTATGATTCCAGAGTGGGGGATGCTGTCGAAGGCCTTGGAGAGGTCCAGATAGGCTGTGTGGACCACCTTACCCTTGTCCACAGCTCTGGAGACTGATTCAAAGAAGTCAATCATGTTCAGGAGACAAGATTGGCCCTACACGAACCCATATTATGTGGGTTTCAGTGTTTGAAGGTTGCCAATGTCTTTGTTTATAAGTTCCATGACAATAAATTCAATGGCCTTGCAGATCAGGCTCCTCAGACTGAAGGGGTGGTAGTTCCTGGGATCCAAGGTGGATCCCTCCTTGTGGAGTGAGATAACTGTAGCTGTGCACCACTCAGTTGGCACGAAGCCTGAGGTGAGGCTAGGATTAAGCATGACAGTTAGGTGAGGTGCTAGTTCATTTTGTAGTTCATGTAGTACACAGCCTGGGATGTCGTCTGGTCTCATAGATGCTGTATTCTTAGCTTTGGAGAGTGCGTTTTTTTACCTGTGTGGCCGTTATTAACGGAATTTGGCAATCTTTTGGTATTGAGATGGGCTCTTTAGGGCGTGAGAGGGGAGTGAAGTTGCACTGAATCGATCTGCCAAGATATTGGCAATATCCTTGGGATCAGTATATTTAATGCCATTCTGTTGTAGGTCAGAGCAGATCTGAGCATTGCCATTTAGATTCTTAACATAGCTATAGAATACCTTGTGATTGTCTTTGGAATCCTTGGCAATTTTATTTTTGTAACTAGCTTTGGAGGATTTTATGAGGGATCTCAGCTTCATACTGAGACTGGTAATGCAGTTTTTGCATCCTGGGATTTTCCTCATTTCTGCAACAGTTTCTTCCTTTTGTTGTAAAGTTTGTTTATGGCAAGGGACCACCAGATTGGCTTCCTTTTTTTAAGGAGAGTGTCTTGGTTCTATTGGGGATGGCACAATTCATGCACGATTGGATGTGCCGTACAGTGCACTTACCTGTCTGCCCAGCTGTGTAAGAACTGGCACTTATAGGAGACAACACCCTGTACGCACCACATGCCATGGGTACCTCCACTACACTACCACAGTCAACAGAACATGCTTAGGTACAGGTCTCCATCACAGACACTAACCATGTGTTGTAATACATGTTGCATACATGTCAACTTGATCACATCAGTGGCCATGTGCAGGAGGCACTCAGAGGATTGGCTGATGCATGTCACTCTCACCCTGAGGGTCACCACAGTGGTGTCTGTCAATAGATTGCCTGCTGCCACATGACAGGTGGCAGGATACCATTGTACACACATCCCCTACACAACCTATCTCTCCATGGACAGTAGGTAGGTACACAGCTATGACCACCTGTGGTGATGCACCCCAGTACTGACACATGTGTACATCTGCATTGCTGAGTATAGCAGTGTATGTGTGTTAGCACACCTGTACTTGGGAATTCCATGAGGGCCTTCACAACCACAGCAACACCCATTGCCATAGTCAGTTGTGGCTGCTGCTGTATGGGACATTACATGTACTCTGTTACACTCTTCTCCACACTGGCTACCCAAGCCTTGCAGAACCAGCACAATAGTGTTGTACTAATGGGTTGATAGGCAAGGTATACCCATTGAGTTCTGTTAAGTTTGTGTATATGTGCATGTCTGTATATCTGTAGGGTGCAGCATTCTCTGAGGCCACATACTCCTATTACACTACCCATTGCCACACAGTAGTACAGATAGTGTTGTTGCTGCCCATAGGTGAGGCATGACAATGCAACACCCTACTATGCCTGTGGCATGTGCATTAGATGCATATCCCTGTAGTATCACTGTTAGGTTATACAATGGGTTCTATTGCAGTCATGGACAATGTGTGATGGTGGGTATGTCAGACTGTCATCGTGGGTTTCAGGGAGTACAATATCCAGTGGGGGATGTGGGTGATGTGTACAGTATCATTATACCATGGTACAATCGGTATATGCCCCATGTACCACTTTATGGTTACCACTGTCACCATCAACCATACAGGTAACTGATACCACAATCCAGCCCAGTTATGCATGTGCTGTGTGCACCTACCTGTAACACATTATACACATGGTCAAGTTAGTTAGCAGCAATAGGCCCGGGTCTCTCAGACGCGTGTCTGCCTGTTATGTGTCTGTTAATGTGTATATGAAGGTATGTCACACTAGGTATTGTCCATATACACCCATTACATCCCCCATTAGCATACTGTACATGCCTGGGGATATTCTGCATGTAACATGTAACCTGAAACACACCTCACCCTAAACGTTGTGTGGTATGTGTAATGAAAGCCACACACTTCAGTAGCACTACATACCTAGGTAGTTGCCAAGTAAGAGTGTGCGTGTATGTGGATGTATCTACATCAGGTTGCAGATTATACACATCTCAGCTTGTCACCTGTCCATGTGGCACAAGCAATAACTCTTATACAAACCTGTGACATGTGTTCAACTGTACCCCGGATATGTCCTCTCCTCTGATGATGACAGATGTCTGCTGAAACCAGGTCCCTCCTGGGACTGGCCAGGACCATGTACTCATGGCCTGCTGTGGTGTGGACAGTACCCCTCCAGAGTGCCAGGGCTGGTACTGCCACTACAGGAGCCCCTTGGTGTCCTAGCATGTCCACATTGACTGCCAGATGTTGGCGCAGCTGGCCTACGTCCACTCAGCTGTCACTACACTCCCACCAAATGTTCAAATACGGACTTACCACAGTAGATGAGGGCCATCATCTCACCAGACCGTCTATCCATGAGCTCGGAATAAGCACGGATGGCACCAGACAGTTCACGGAAGTTGTTGCTTGCAGATATGAGAGCAGCGCTCTGCAGCCTCACACCCTGTCTGGTATAATGTCCCATATGTGCCTGCACCACCCTGACAGCCTGAAACATGCACCTGGTGGTACCAGTTGTGGCACATCTGCCAGGGGCATGATGATCAGTAGCTCTACCACAAGCACCATGGGACATCTGCCTATGCGGTGCCCTGCTGGACATCTGGCTATGCCTGCTGTGACCAGCCACAGTAGGCATGGTTTCCACACTCTCCTGTGCACTGCCACCAAATGCCAGCTGTCCCTCCGCTATGGCCACTGGTGATGGGGTATGTTTAGGCACTGAAAGTGTCTGCGGGGTTGGGGTGGCTAAAAGGGGGATGTCAAATGATGGTGCTGTTTCATTCCCTGACAATGCTGCCTTTGTCTCAACAGTGCTATTATCATCTTTGGTGTCTGTATGGACACCAACCTCAGATTGCAAGCAGGAGGGACCATGACCCACCTCGCCACATGTGGGGGAAAACAATAAATACACTGCAAGACCTGTACAGCATTGCATAACAGTGCACACATAAACACACACACACACCCACACACACCCACACACACACACACACACACACACACACACACACACACACACACACACACACACACACACACACACACTACCTTAATACCTACCTGTCCATGATTTTACAGACAGTCCCACATATATTCCCATGTGTTCTCCATCCTGCATCACACTTGGTAACATACATTCATTAATAGCACTCATTAACATATCATTTCTCTAAATACCTAGACAAGTGATCACAACACAAGACCTGTTACTCTATTACCTCCCTGAACTGAGTGGAGTGGTTTTACATGGCCTCACTGCTGTGTATGTCTGGACATCATGAGCATGGCCCCTATATGTGAGGGGCTACTATGTTCACTCCATAATATCATGCACTGGAGTGTCATGTGTATGTATTGCTTAGTACATGCCAGATATGCTGCTCAATCAGCCTATCATGTGACAACTGTAATATAGGGATACACTCCCTGGTGTTGTCTAGTAATTCCCCAATGCATCTGTAGTGCTGCATAAGTGGGTTGCCAGTCACCTCTCTGCTGAACGTGATATTAAGAGTATACCTGGTGTCTACCTTCCCCCCCATGCTTGTTCCATGCTACAGACCTTATTATACTATCAGCTGTCCTGTGATTACATACATGACAAGTATTCCTGGTGTGTCATGTGTCAGTCCATGTCCATGTACTGCACGATCCCAAAGGGAAGTACTGCTGTACGAACAACCCCACAATCACTCATATGCATATATGGACACTCACACAAACACACACACATGCACACATGCATCCTACATGCATCAACTTCCCTCTACTTCACCAGAGTGACCCCACAGACAAACTAACCACCCACCGAGATACACACACACACACACGCACACACACACACACACACACACACACACACACACACACACACACACACACACACACAGGTGAGGTTGCACAATGATAGTACATACAGTCCTCTTATTACCCATCTGTCAACATGCATAACATATGGTACACAACAGCATGCAGTGCAGCTATAGTCAATCCATGCTAGCAACAGTATACATGTGTGTGATGCATGTGCTGTGTTACTAGGTGATACCCCTTCCTCTGGATACCACTGCACCCATGTACACAGTACTGCTGTGCACCTGTTCTACACCCTGCCATGTACTGTGCACCACAACTCACAGGTGTACAACCCATTGCTGAATGTGTAGTACTGTGTCCGTTATGTCAGCTTTAATGCTCACAGCCCCTATGTTTTTCAGCAACACATACCTGGGATGATATGTGGACAGGTGTCATTTGTGAATGCCTGATGTCTGGTTTACAGCTCTCAACATCAACAGACCATGTATGACCAATCCAATACTATTAAATTGACAACCGTCAAAGCATACCATGGCTATGAGGAGTGTACACACCCTTATTGATACGACGCACCCTTCCTTGATCTGCCATGGGACCACATCACCACATATATTAACAGTACATGACCCTGATATATGACATATGTCATGTACATTCACATGCAGTGTCTCTGGAATGTGCTAGGTGTGCGGATGCTGACCACGATGCATACACTCCGTGTGCACATATGTGAGCACACCCTTATCATGGTGGTTTGTTGCACCTATTGTTATGTATACTACAGCAGTCACTACTCCTGGCAGGGGTATACTAGCATGGGCCATCTGCATTTGCCAGTGTATGTTCAGTATGCCCTACACATGTCCCCCTAATCTGCATGATTGCAAGGTCTACTCATGTGCACATCCCTTGGTGTTCACACACTGCTGTCACTATTGCTGTGGGGGTAGCGTTACATCTGTCACAGTTCTTGAACCTGACTGTGTGCAGATACAGCCATTCTTAGCATCTTTAGAATACCTGCAGCAGTGCACTGGTGTGTCATGCTGACACCCCCCACCTTCAGCCTTTTTGCAGATGCTTGACAAGTAAGGCCTATACATGTGTGTCAGTTTGCAGTGTCCCATACACTGAACACCACATGTTACAGCCTAGTCCCAGCTGATAATGTGGACCACAGTAATACGTTATGCCATAGTGTAACTCTGCAACAGTTACCATTGTACTACTGGTAAATACACTGGTGTTGCACTGTATATGGGTGATGTTTCAAAAATGTCCCTACTGTAGGCCATGTCTCCCACCATTATGTTACTCACTGTGGGCACATTCTGCAATGGCAGGATATTAGTTATCTTGCAGGTGTCTGACATACCCTTCCAATACCATATCATGCTCACCACTGTGATCCGGTGCATTTAACAGCAACCATATGTGCACATGTACAGCATGCATTCTGGGTAGGTGTGTTAGATGTGTGCATGGAATATACCATAGCCATTACATGCCTGGTGTATTGGCAAGCATCAACATAAACCATACTCACCAGCTACAGGCTGCTGCCTTGGTGGTATACCAGAAGGACCTACATAAGAGGGAGAGAGATGCAAAGTTAGTGTCCACACCTGTGGCATTTCTACAGGGTGAAGGTACAGCATTACAATGCATCAACAGTACACGTCCACAATACTACCACACATGCACATCTGTTTATCACTACTATGCAGCAACAAACTATATCTATGACATGTCAGATATGCATGATCGACCTGTACAGATGTGGATGCATACAAAACAGTTGTCTACTGATGTGCCCTGTGGCCTTACCTGCATGCTCCTCAGCCGGTATGTGGGAAGCACACACCTCCACAATAGAGTCCAGCAGTTGTTGGTTATGCAGATGGGCAGGTGCCATGAGGCTGGCTAGGAGCTCCTCAACATGTGTTGGGGGGATGGATGGCATGCCCCCCCTGTTGTGAGGTGATCCCCCCAGACTACAGCAGCACACCAACGGACATCGTGAAGCAGCTCAGAGCAATGATGTCAGACCTGCTCATAACTGAGGTTGTGCAGTCCGACATCATTGACCCTGTGGACTAGGTCATTCCACAGGGTGGTCCACTCCTGCTGCTCAGTGGCGGCCCAGCCAAACAAGACAGGGTAGTGCTGGATTAGGTGGTTTACCACAATGTTATTCTCAGCAGCTGAGTAAGCCGGAAGCCTTCCATGTGACATCTTGCCTGAAAGACATAAAGATGGAAACAGGTGTGAGCAAGTCATACAGCAAGGTTACCACAGTTCTTAATACACATCACTGTCACCCCCCTACCATATCAGTGACAACAAACTGTACTCACAACTCAGTAGGTATGGCTACAGCTTACCAGTGGGACAGATATTGTATTGTACCACACTTTGTGCGATGTGTTTGTAGCCATGTTCCCTGTGTGGACACTATCATTGCTGGCCTGTTACAGACTATTTACCTGCATGCCATTGTCAGGGCCACTATGGTTCCATACATGCCTGTGGTAGCCTGTTACAGACTATTTACCTGCTTGCCATTGTCAGGGCCACTATGGTTCCATACATGCCTGTGGTATGCTTGCTATGCGATTGCTGCACATCTGACATTCTGTGTTATTGGGGATATATATGCATGCTCTTGGACATGTTCCAGGATTGTGTAGACTATTACTACCCACATATGCTCTATAACAGTGACACAATAGCATGTTTATGGACTATTGGCCAGTAGAACCACCTCTCCAAACCTATTTGCCCATGTTTCCAGGTCACATCACATGTGGGACCCACCCTTGGGCCTTTTCATGTACTGGTCCAGCAATACCTTCAGGTGGAACCAACTCAGGGGATGTTATCCCACCCCACCCGGGGGCACACACAGACAAGATCTTGTCCCCCGAGGTCAGGTCTAGGGTCTGTTCCATAGCGGGCTCCACAGACACATGGGATGTGCTACATCACCTTGAGGCACCCAGTACACATTCACAGGGTCCACATGCTCCTCCTGCTCAGCCTCCAGGCCAGGCACCTTCGGGACATGGACTGTTGTTCTGAGTAGTAGTGGGTGGGAGGCTTGTTCCCATTGTGTCCATATTGGGGCCCATGGTGCTTCCACATCACAACCACACACACTATCCAGGGT
The DNA here is from genome assembly GCF_019279795.1 of Protopterus annectens. Taxonomy (NCBI): domain Eukaryota; kingdom Metazoa; phylum Chordata; order Ceratodontiformes; family Protopteridae; genus Protopterus; species Protopterus annectens. Next base: position 279,790,585 of record NC_056734.1, on the reverse strand, counting down.
GTTTACCCACCACGTGTCACATACCACCCCTGTAGGCTGTCCTCTATATCTACCAACCCTGACCACCTCCATAACTAAACCTGCCATACTTCCCTATATTCCCATTCCATACTTCACAGACAAGGGCAATGTGGTCCCAACAAGGGGTTCACATGTGACATACCCGTCCATGTTGCACACATTGACAACTGTAGATATCTGTGTGTATTGCTATATGTGCTGTTCCCTCGCACATAGCATGCAGCACTGTGATGCTAATGTAGGGGGACATGTATTTACATACATATATGTTTGTGTGTGTGTTTGTATATATGTAGACACATGCATATAGGTATATATCTATATATGTGTAGATATATATATGATGTATATATGTGTTTACATATATGCCTACACATGGGTATCTGTATATTTGTGGACATATATATATATATATATATATATATATATATATATATATAGATATATATATATATATATATATATATATACACATATACATACCTATATATGGGGTACATTCAGACATCAGGTCTACAATCTCACAACACCTTTCTGCACAGCTGCACTGTTCTGCCTTGCAACAACACAGACAGGTGCCACATATGGACACAGCCTGACATTAGGGGGGTATATATAGGGCCAGATTGCAGGTAACCCTATTACACACCTATGGCATTCCAGCATGCTACAATACAGGTTACCCTGGGTATCCTGCAAGTGGTGGGCTGTGGAACCTACATGTCCATCATTATGGCATTACTTCCACCACCAGCTATTGGCCACAGTAATATACATGCTTCCCATTACACAACACACACTATGATGGTTTACATCTTATCAGTCAGTGCTGCTCTGCACAGTTGACGGGTATTGCCCAATACCCACAGGGACAGATTCTATTGCCCTTAGCAGTTGTTCAGCTGAACATCATTACAACAACACCTGATGGCACATATAAATCATTCCACATCATCTATCCCATTATTATGGACCAAGTACTACAGTCAATTACATGCATGTATACTTCACATACCTGTTGTGGGAATGATGTCTCTCATGGATAGTTTGCTGGATGGATGTTTTTTCTTTTTTGTTGTTTTTTATTTTTTTTTTTTGATTTTGTTGTTGCCTCTCTCTCTCTCTCTCTATCTCGGTCTCTCTCCAGTAAATGGATTGAGCAGCTTAGGATAGATTGCAGCATGGCTTTTGTAGGTGATGCACATGATCAGGTGATGGCCTCTGTACCAATCTGTGTCCTCCACTTGCTACCTGGATGCAGCATTCTGTGTAGTACTTCCAATCACCACTGTAATGGCAACCCACTATTATAAATCCCTACATCATGTATGCGTGGTCCTTTTACCATTCTTTTATGGTGGACATCCTTCCGGTTTGTAGGCAGCAGTGTTACAGACAGCAAGTAGCAATACCTCTTACAAGAGAACTTGCACACTCAAGCCAGCTACATATTTGTATGAGGTTCCAGAAATACAGACAGAGTGTGAGTAGTGTTGTCGTATGCATTGTATAGCACTGGTGTTACAGAGTTTGTGTGTATGTACTAGTTTAACATGGAATGCAGTCTGTCTGCATTGCTCTCAACTGTCAGCCTATCTACTTGATGGCAATAGGTGTACCTGTTATGTTTTGTCTGTCCACCACACAGACCTTGTGTCAGATATATCACTGGCAGTGTGTGTGTTGAGTGCTATCTGTACATAGCTACATTCATTTGTGTTTCTAACTTCATATGCCTGGCTAAGAGTATG
>NC_056734.1:279673813-279783813 GCF_019279795.1 Protopterus annectens | reverse complement strand
ATGCAAGAGTATTAATAACCTGCCTCACGTCACAACCTCTCTAAGTGACATCCATGGGCCTCCTGGTTCACAGCATGCTCACTTGCAGCTATGAAGGACATAAGAGGAATATTTAGCCATGTTGTTGTTGTTGTCTTTTGGCTTTTCCCGGTTAGGGGTCACCACAGCAGAACTCCGGTCTGCTAATGATTGGCAGTAGATTTTCATAGTGCTGACTTGCCAGCTTGATGCCCAACCTTCAATGAAGGCACGCCCATCCACGCATGTCTTTCAGAACACCACTCGACCCGCAGGGAGAACATGCAGACTCCACACAGAAGGCACTCCCTGCACACTAGCTGAGAATCGAACGGGAGAACCTCTTGCTGTGAGACAACAACACTACTGCTGCACCACCACAGATTACATAAAAGGAATATTTAGCTATACCTCTCCATAATATACATGAGCTGGCAATTATTAAACAGGTAGTGGAGTGATATGTACATACTACTGGGACCTCCCCTGTCATCCTAGCCTCTTGGATCCACTGATACAAGAGATCCCCCTTTTACTGCTTTAAGTCAGCATAGTGATGCCTGACCTGCTCACCAGTTCGGTGTATGCCAGTGGCACTGCTGAGGTCATGGGCGAGATGGTCCCAGGCTTCCACTTTATATTGGGAACCCTGGTACTAGTCCTGCAGCAGTCTCTGCTCATGGTCTTTGACAAGAAGTCCTGCCATGACTCTGGACTCCTGGATGCCCCAGCGCTGCTCCCAAAAGTGCACTCCTTCTCCCATTCTAGACATGGTGCCTGCAAGAGGAAGCTACAACCAGTTATGAGATGTATTGCCACCTGTTGGGTTTAAATAGTGCCGATTTCACACACTTTGCTGTGATTGGACAGTTTTAAAAAGGCTAAGCTATGGGCAAACCTGCTTACCTAAGGTTGGCATTGTTTAAAGGGGTATACCAATGGGCAAATTGAGTTAGCTGGCCTACACATTGCTTACACTTACTAAGCTGGCCTGTGCAATTCTTAGCATTGCTTAATATTTACTTTGCATTATATTTGCTTTTTGGCATTGAATTATTATTCATTACATACTATATATATGTTTGGTATCCATGATTTATGTGTATGTTCAATGTATGGCATCCTTGTGTTTATTAGGGGACTTCAACACTTTATTACAATTACACCTCACATTTGGGCTTACTGTAGTACTCCAGTTCACATATTTATGCTATGTCATAGGTTATAGAACATAAGACTGCATATAGATTCCTTTCACATGTTCAGTTTGTTTTTACTATAGTGAGGATTTGTTTGATTATACCTCATTTTTTTGTACTGTTGTGGTGGCTTAGTGCTTAACTACTGTGACTATAGTGTATAGGATCCTGGGTTCAAGAGATGCAAAGGCTGTTTATTTTGTTTCTGGCCAGAACACCGACTGTTGAATACAGAGTGATTAAGGCACTTTTAAGCACTTGTAAGTGGGTTTGCGTGAAGGTAAGCATTGCTAACCTCCGGTTGCATATGCCTATAGAGAGTTAGCTCCAGTATTGCTTAACCTGTATGCACATTGCTTACCCTCATGCAAGTGGGCTTAAAACTGCTTACTAGTGCTTATATATGCTTACTCCTGCTTACTACTGCTAATTATGCTTACACTTGCTCACTAGTGCTTACTCCCACTTACCACTGCACTAATTTAGACAGTAATATCTAATGGTTCTTGGAAAGGTGGGGGATTTGGAAGCTGTATGGAGTTATCATTCATTACACATTTTAACTTCCATTTGTATCCCTGATTCCTGTGTATATATACTGTATGGGACACATGTGATTATCTGTGGACATTGCAACATTATGACACTGACACCTCACATCTGCATTTAATGCAGTACTCCAGTTCACAAATGCATATGTTATTTTGTAGGTTATGCAACTAAAAATATTGGTCATAAAGTGATTTGACATGGAAAACAGAATGTGCTGCAGTGGGACTCGAGCCAGGAATGACTGCTCGTAAGGCAAATGCTCAGCCCACTACACTATTGCTGTACAGCTTCAGTTGCATATATCTTGCTTTTTATTGTCTTGTGCCATTTAAGCTGTATTAACAGTAGCTAAGCGATGGGCAAACCTGTGCACCTATGGTTAAACTTCATCTGTTTCCTAAAAAAATCTTTATATTTGTTGTTTTAACTATTGCTCTTGTACATGTGCGGAGATGTTGCTCTGGGTATTCATACACCTACGAGCAGTCTCGCTCATTCTTTTTGGACTTGTCTGCTGTTCTTCATTGCAGGGGCATGTATATTCTGACAGCTCTGTTCTCAGACATGCCCCCTGCACTCTTACATGCTCCATGTAAGATTAAGAGCTCAGGCAGCATGCCTTCATTAATATGCATGGCGCGCTGCTGTCATGCTCCTAAATGTCCGCTTCCATGCAGGACTAAGATAGTCCTGCATGGAAGGATAGTAAATCCATGGGAATGTCTCTTCATTTGATTTATTTACTACCGTAAGTAAGGAGAATCCACACATTGCCTTACCCAGTAGCTGTCCACCTCCACTTACTAATATGTAGGTAGTAAGCAATGTAAAACTAATGGCTGACAAAACTGTCCATACATATTCAGAGCCAGCCAACAAGCAATATCTGACTAAATGTGTGCATGTCTCATGTTTACAGACTTCTCTCTGTGTCTGACCATGGAACTACATAACAAGTGTGGAAGCATGCTATGATATATGAGGGCACCACTGACATATCACAGTAGATATCTCAGGGGGCAGCAAGGAAAGGCAGGGAAATGGAGAGAGATATCACAAGATAAGGAGCTGGAAGTAGCATTATTAGAACAGCTTCCTGTACTAGAATCAAGTACTATGGTGAAACAGAGGATTATGGAGAATAATGACTGACTGCAGCAGAACAGACAGTGGAGAAAGGCTTGGGACTGGTAGAAGGAAGGAGTGGAATCTGGAGGAAAAGCCATCTCTGTGTTAGGGAAAGATGCACATTAATCATAAAAGATACTGGTATTCATAGCTGGGATGGAAACATGTCTCAACAACTGTGGCTTTAAACAGAGCTCAAAGGACAGAAAACAGTGACAGAAGCAGAAAAGATGGGTAGGTATTCTGACAGTATCCAGAATAAAGGAACAGATACACAACATTACACAGGACAATAAAGAGAGATTCAAAGTATGGCATGTACTATTACCATACAGTGTAGGGAGTCCAGATGTAGAATAAATAATCAAGCAAAAATGCATACATAAAAAAGAATGTAATACACAAAACCCATTCTAAGCTAATACAATTGCTCAGACTCACTTGGTAATTTTTCATGCACTAGGGAGTGTTTTTTAGGCAATGTATGTCTCCCCAGTATGCAAGAGGCCATAAATCATTTGCTTTATCTTATTAAAATGAAACACATGACTCCTTGAAACTGCTGTGTATTGCTTTGTGTACTTTTCTTCCTTCCACAATATTGTGTGATAATGGACTGGGCATTTATGAAACTGAGGGAAGCTTGCCGCATCCCACACCACCCCATGTGGAGAGTGTAGGTAGACATACCCCTCTGCAAAAAAACTCACACTTTTGATACTTTGTTGCATTATCTGTAACAGGCATTTGTTGAGGTATAGCAAGTGTGAAAGTGAGATATGGGGATTGCATTAGGATCTCCCACATTAGAAGCTTTTCTTCAGAAGTAAACATTTCTTATGCCATCATATACCCATAGCCATTATCTGCTAGGTAATATGAGTAATGTCTCACTTAATAACCCACATCCCATGTACCACATTTCATGTGAAATAAATTTCAACCAGTTTATTTTCCATCTGTCATTAATAACAATACAAGTATGTTCAACAAATAAGTAGTCAAAGTAGATAAATAGTTATTGATATAAACCTAATGCCTACTGTATACCTTTCATCTCACTTTTAGCATTTCAGAAAAGCCTTTACTGGAATCCTTTCATGAAAAACACACATTTCCATATCCAGCATATGAACTAGAATATTACCATTTAACACAGACTATCACTACTTTAACCACATTCTCTTGGCATACACCAAAATTATCCACATAAGCCGTCACTTTTCATACTTCATTTCCTGACACTTCATAAAACTTGCATTCATATTCTCTGTTAAAACTTTAATAAATCTGACCAAAACCTTAGACACAAAGTGCCATTCCAGCATCGTACAGGAATAAAGCCCTGACTATGGCCCAGCTGAACTGGGTTCAATGAGTGACCTGGGTGACTGAAGGAGCATCAGGAAAGGGAAGGGATAGGCATGATGACCATCTCATGTTAGAAGATGGTCCCTAAGGGGGCATGGCCCAAAGAGGGAGTTGCCCTCAGATGTAAAAAAAAATGAGCATGGTGGGTGGGGAAAGTGAAGTGAATGACTCATACAAAAAATCCCCTGCCCAGGTGGGTGTATAAATGAGCCGAGCCCATAGGACACCCTTAGGATCCATGACTGACCTGTCAAAAAAGACAAAAAATGGAGGAAGTCTGGGGGGGTGGGAAGTAGCTGGTAGACCCAAAGTAGATACTGGGCACTGGGGGCCCAGCTAGTAACAATGAGGTCCAAGGGGGACCAAAAAAAAGTTATATACAAAGGGGACTCAAAGGACATTCATAATGAATACCCTTCGTTGCACAGAAGACCCTACCTCACTTCAAAATAAGCAATGCTCTCCCCTCATTCCACTATATAAACCCCTTAACCAACCTGCATGCCTTTCATGCATCCCCAGTTCATCTAAATGCCTCCATAACCTCCCATGGTCAACATTATGAAAAGCCCGAGTCACGTTTGTGGCATAAAGAAATAAAGTCCTAACTATGCTGCAAGTGACCTGAGTTTGAGTAGCAGCTTGTCTGCCTCTAGGAGCTGTCTGGGACAGATGGGCGTGAACCACTGTTGATGTTGCACTCACACTGGGAAGAGAGGTGCAGTTCTGACCTGACATGCCATAAATGTGAGACCTAGCAGGAGCACTAGGTATTACCCACCAGAGTCTGAGTAAGCTGAGCCTGTGTTGTCAAGGTTCTTAACTGCAGTAAACCCATGGGGAAATCCAGCATGTGAAGGCAAACATCCCTTGCAAACATCAGTAGTGATCTTGTTGGAGTTACCAAGAGAGAGAGCGCTGCTCCCAGTGGGGAGAGGGAAGATTACCTCCCAGGCCAAGCAAATGGCCTGTTCCCCTAACAACCTACCAAGGAATGGAAGTGCTGATCGCAGGCTTCCCAGGTAGGATAGGCCATAGAGCTCTCACCAGCTTCGGGATGCCCAGTTCCAATGTTCCCAGAATGAATGGATCAACTCTATATTGGTAGTGGAGTCAGGCACAGTCCTGGGAGAGGTGGTGCAAAAATATTTCTTGATCAAACAGAAAATTGTACTCATTTACCTGGCCCTTCCCTTCATGGTAAAAAATATCCTATGATAATCTGTGAGAACAAAAATACTGTGTCCCTTCACCCAGTAGGTCAGAGATCTACTGATCACCTTAGGTATCCATCCTGCCAAGCAACTCTTAAAAGCTTCACATTCAGTTTCAAGTCCATATATATAGCAAACCAATGAGCCTCTGGTTATGTATATCCTGCAGGTCTTCCTTTCTACATAAGAAAACAATAAATACCCTCTAAAAAAAATTATTATGTCTCCCCCAAACTACATTGAAAGATTACAACCAACTCATTGTAAATGAAAGCCACAAAAACATATAAATTTCATTAGACAAACTATCTCATCATAGAATCTTCTGTTATCCCTTTCCTTAATAATCTCTCCAGCTACTGCCAATGTGACCCTCACCACTGTCCATTCCTCAAATGCACAGTTTCTATCATATCCAAAAACAATCATATTTACTAAATCTTTTTGCCTCATACTGTTGCGTATTCAGACACAACATCAGTACCCCAAATCAATATTCCAAACTCATCCTTTAATTTTTTCATAATTCTTTTCTTCCTTGCATCTTCCATCAAAAAGTCACAAAGCCTTCATTACCATCCACAAATTCTATGGTTCACACATTAACTGAAATGAACTAACGCAGTTTTGCCTTTGACAGTCTGCCATCTTATGACTCCTTTCCTTTTTTACTTTAATTCATCACATCACTTGTTTCCTAATATAGTCATAATATTTTATGCATATAACTTCTCTGTCTGCAAAGAATATTGTAAAACCTTCCTTAATATTCTCCCACAATTAAAATTTACAGTTACGTAATTCCAAGACAGTTTCTTTTCTTGAACAAAACAAGATATACAGACAAACAAACTGGTTAAAAGAGATTCTTTTTCCACAAACTTGTCATTCAATACCAAATCAACTTGTGTTTCTTCCATTATGATTTATGATCACAGTTACTTCTGCAGACATAAAATATGTGACCAATCAGTGAACTACTTTTCCTAAATAAAAAAATAATATTTTAAGTCCTGTAATATAATTTAGTTACTTTTTTATCATTTCCAAGTGTTTCACATTAACAAATCCCCAGATTCAGCAAGCTCTGCATGGAGTGCTGGAATAGTGCAAGAGCTGCTGCACGCAATATGGCCGACGAGCGATCCAGGATTGAGTCCCCAAGACGTGAACGAGCATCTCTATACTATTCCTGCATGGACACCACTGCCATATGCTAACTACCTCATTTACTGGTGAAAACCATGCAAATGAGATGAATTTAGCAATCCAAGAAGCAGGCAGGTGTCTGTGCAGGAATAGTGTAACCTGCAGAAATGTATTTGGTTACTAACTGAATACATTGCTGCAAATTACAAAGTGGAAGCATAACAGCTTGAAAAAAAGATGTGTTCTATGTAGTAAATTTCCAGGAGTAGCCACCAAACCACGATGCAGAAGCCAAAAAGATATTTTATTGAAGACAAAAGCTCAAATCAAATAAACTGTGAAGCGTTTTTCGTTTGATCTATGTCAAACCTCTTCAGACAAACAGCAGCAGTGATGTCATTTTCTTATATAATTTCAAATTGTCAGCTGATGAACAATCTGATGATGTCATTTCCTTTTCACATATTGGTTATCAGTAATGTGCCATCTACTGGTTAGTTACCAAAATAACTGGATGTTTTTACAAAATTCATTAAAAAGAGCACAAAAATTCATTTAACAAAATTCTAATAATAACGTTCTGAAAAATGTATGTAAAATATATTAAAAATCTATTTTTTTTTTTTTATTTTTTTTTAAATTTTTTTATGTAAGCGTTAGTAAAAAATCTAATTACACACAACACTATGCATCAAACATTGCAAACTTGTAAAGCATAATTCTGAATATTAATGTATTTTTCCCCTGTGCAATGCTTTAAGTTTTAATACTGGAGTGATAGATGTTCTCTCATTGAGACTTGGCCATGTATCAGATTGTGTCAATATTTGCCATCTTAATTCTTTCAATTCTAATAAAACTGGCCAAGCAGACCTATCACTAATAGTAACATGATCTATAATGGCAAAACCGAAAGAATGAGAAGGAAATTCTTTTATATGCTTGGCTAAAGCATTATGTTTAATGCTTTTTTTGATGGCATAATCATGCTCATACAACCTACAAGTAAACATCCTCCCAGTTTTGCCTATATAAAATGCTGTGCATTGGTTGCAATGGGCAAGATACACAATCGCTTTGCTTTTACAATTGTATGTATATCTAATTCTATATGTGATGTCTCTGATTTTAAAAATAGAACCTGTGTTAATTTTATGACACCATTTACAGGCACCACATTTCACCATACCTCTATTTTTCTTATTACGATCATAACAACCATATTTCAATATTTCTTTAAAGGATTTCCCTTTCTTATATACCACCTTCACTGTGTTGGGCAACATGTTGCGACACAAGTTGTCTTCCATAACAATGCTCCAATTGCGAATCAAAACATCTTTTATCAGACTGTGATCGTAAGTGAATGTGGTAATAAAAGATTTCATGAATATGTTGTTTTGTTGAAAAGTTGTTCTAGTAATAGTAGTATGCTCATCATGTGAATCTGCCAGGTTGACCATGGGCTTGTTTAATATGGGTTTATAAAATCCAATTTGACGTTTAGTAACAACTTCCTGAGTCACTACATCAAGTAAATCATTTGAGTATCCCCTGCTCAAAAACATACATCGCAGATTGTCACATTCAACTAGAAATTCCGTGAATGTAGTTATCATGCAAGCTGCTCTTACAAGTTAACCTTTTACCACTGCTTTCCTTTGTTGAAAGGGGTGACAACTTGTATAATGCAGAAAAGAGTTACTGTAAGTTTTTTTCCTATAAATGGTTGTCGTGTAACATTTATCAAACTCATTTTTGACCAGATGGACATCCAAATAATTCAAAAAATCAAATGTTACTTCATAAGTAAATTTTAAAAATGTAGTAGTACTATTAATATGTGCCAAGAATTCATTCAAAGAATCTAAACTACCTTTCCAAAAGATACAAATGTCGTCTTGGAAACTCTGATAAAATCTGATGAACTTGTTGTAGATACTAGAAAAGACATGTGTCTTCTCCCAAAAGATCATCACAATGTTGGCATAAGCACCCATAAAGCCCATGGAAATGCCACTTTTTTGGAGGTAATAATGGCCATCATGGGTAAAGAAATTGTGGCTCAAAACAAGTTCAAGTAGTTCCATAATTAAATTAGTTAATGTATTGTCAATTTTTTGTTCAACTAAAATTTCACTTACCCATTCAAGACCAATATCTTGGGGAATAACTGTGTATAAATCTTTTACGTCAACTGTGACCAAAACATCCAGTTATTTTGGTAACTAACCAGTAGATGGCGCATTACTGATAACCAATATGTGAAAAGGAAATGACATCATCAGATTGTTCATCAGCTGACAATTTGAAATTATATAAGGAAATGACATCACTGCTGCTGTTTGTCTGAAGAAGTTTGACATAGATCAAACGAAAAGCGCTTCACAGTTTATTTGATTTGAGCTTTTGTCTTCAATAAAATATCTTTTTGGCTTCTGCATCGTGGTTTGGTGGCTACTCCTGGATATTTTCTTCAGTTTGTTATCGTTCATTTTCCAATGTTCTATGTAGTAGGCATGCCAATGGCCAAATATATGGCAATTGGCATGAAAAATAGCTGAAATATTATAAAAACAAGTTTTATTTATTTTTTGGCCAATCTCAGGCGTTTAGGCATAGGGCAGCGGTGTGCAAATGGGATCATCACTAATATAAAAAAAAGGGGGGGAAATAAACTTTTATACCCAAATATGCATTTTGCCATAATAGTCAATGGCATGCATGAGACGACAATACCAGGGAATAATGTTTGCTAAGGGGGAAGGCTCAGTGTGAGTGTGGTAAATATGAATTAGCAGTCTGGTTTATGCAAATGAGGGGATTGATACTAAATCACAGATTTGCTCTCAGTGTTAGCTTGCACCCAACCGTGTAGATGCAGTAACACCATTGTATAAGTAGAAGAGGTGGATGACCTCATAAGGGAGTGTGTCATGCATGCGGTAAGCTTATTGGAGCTATGTGGCCCATGTTTGCCCTTAGCTAACCACAGCTAAGGAAGGGGTGTGTCTTACATTGTTGAGCACTATTTTCCTTGCTTAAACGGGTGAGCGCACCACGCACTGGGTTTTAAACGTAAAAAATAAATAAATAAATCAGGAAATAGCAGCACTGTTCACATCTGAGCACTGGGTATGCAGGGCGTGCCTTGCGGCTTAAACAGGGAGGAAATGGGAAGGGAAAACAGCAGTAAGAAGGCAATCAAGGAGAACTAGCATAGCTGGCAGGTGAAATGTATCAGAATCAGCCAATTACACAGGCAGCAGCCCAGTACACTACTATAAACTATGCAAACACCTTTCAGTCTGTTTTCTCCCACAAACTCTACACCCCCCAGTGTACACAGATGGGGAAATTTTACCTGACAAAACTAACAAAATGTTAGGGGCTGCTGTCGCCGTCATACATCAATATGTGCAAGAGGCTGAGGGTGATGAGGATGTGAATGCTGATGACCATCCCACAGTGAGGAGGAGGAGAAGAATGTACAGATCCAGGGTAACCTACCATGGGCTACATGAGCTGGAGATAGTGGAGCACTATACGGTGGACATTGACCTCCTACAGCAAATTGTTGAGCTGTGCCATCAACACCTCACATACAGAACCAACAGAAAGGAACCCATCCCAGTGGATATCAAAGAATATGTAGGCTTAGGAATACTAGCCACAGGTACCTTTCAAAGGCCAACTGGGGATATCATGGGGATCTCACAGGCAGCAGCATCCAGGGTACTCCACCAGTTCCTGGAAGCTATGTCAGCACATGCCAGTGAGCACATATATTTCCTCAACACCTGTGAGGCATTGACTAGCAATATGCGTCTCTTCAACTGCATAGCAGAATACCCTGAGGTAATGGGTGCTATAGGCTGCACACACATGCCCATCAAAGCACCATCCAGTGAGTGGGGTAGGGGCTATATAAACCCCAAGGGCTTCCCCTCCATCAACTGCCAAGTCATGTGTGATGTCCAGGGAATTATCATGAATGTCTCTGCTGGCAGCCCTGAAAGCTATCACAACTCCTACATCTGGCATATGACACAGCTGTACCAGTTATGGCTATGCACTGGAGCCGTGGCTGATGACACCCATCAGAAATGCATACACATCTGAACAAGAACTCCATAATGAGGCACATGCACAAACTAGAATCATTATAGAGCATGTGTTTGGGATGCTCAAGTCATGGTTCTGCTGCTTTAACACATATGGTGGAGCCTTGCAGTACTCTCCAGCTACATGTACAGAACTGTTCATAGTATGTGCCATGCTACACAATATGATCCTGCGGAAACAGCTGCAGCAGGAACAGCATGGGGCAGGGCCACATAGCCCCCCACCTTTGCCAAGGCCATCACAGGCACAGACTGACTCAGAGGAGGAACCACCTGAGCCTGCCCCTGGAGGCAGAAGAAGGCGTGCCCAGTATGCCCAGGCCTTGGCAAAGAGGCAATGCATAGCACATATACAGTGACATGGTAGGGACTCAGGGAATGACACATCTCTCTGACTTGCACATACAATAAAAGGGATGCCAAACATGACACTACCTGTGCCTTACCATGTATAGGCAGTGTACTGTGTGCATCTGACATAGTCAGCCCTCCAACACCATCTGGAGTACTGGCCCAGGCACAAGGTAAGTCACTCCTCCTATCAATTAGTGAATGTAGTAGCATGTTCTGATACTGATATCTATGGTATGGATGCAAGCATGCAAGGCAATTGTGTGGCTGAATGAGATAGCATCAGACAGCTGACAGCTATATGGAACAGCAGGAAATCCATAACAAATACTGGTGTCAACATACTAGGCAGTAGTACACAAGGTCCTTAGGCCACACACATGGTTGTCAATGAGGGTTCACATACCCAACCCCAGCCTCACCCAGCAAGACAGGTGTAGATGACCATAGAGAAAGGCTGGGCTAAGGCCCTCAAATGCTGCCAGTGATGAACAGCCCCCCTACAGACCTACACAGACATAGTACAAAAGGTATGGCAGTTGCATCATAGTTCTGAAGGGCAAGAAGTCTGAAACTGAAATATATGCAAATACAGTCTAATGTGTATTCTACTGAGATGCCTCCTTTGTGCTAGATAGGTCACAATACAATACTAAATGGAAGTAAACAGAGTAAGTGAAATACCACTACAGTCATTGCAAATGTGTAAAGTCATCAGCTGTGCCCCCCCACAACCCCATGTAGAAATGCAGTAACATGTACGTTTGTGGAGTAATATCAGTGGAGCACAGAGTGCCAGAAATGTCCCAATCAACATGATAAATTGGTGCATGTCTGCAATATTCAGGGGTCAATGTGCTAGGTTTCTGTGTGTTTAATGTTGTGTGGAAGTGGTCAGTGTGTAGGTCTGCATGTTGTGTCTCAGTGGCCCAGGTACAGTACTGTGCTTGACAGGGCCATGTCCCAGTAACTGCAGTGCCAACCAATGTGCTTCTCAGTGACACCCAGTGACATACTGTCCAGATGTCAATAGCAGTCAATGGTGGAAAGCCAGACAGGCCATGAACAGGGGGCCCTACATGGAAACACTACACAGATGGAAGTACCCTATGCAATGCCTACAATAACTCTCAGCTGCAAGCAACTGTGGAATTATATATCTAGAGATTAGCATAACATTAGTTGTCCCTCCACTATGGAATACTGGTTGTCTGCCCAATCACTGCCACACCACCAAAGCACTGTTACACACTAATGCCAGACTACCAATGTCCATACACAAGGTGGGATATGGATAAGGTTCCACTTTACCTGTGAGGCAGGTGCCCTAAGAAGCCATATCATACATGCACTCAGATCACCCCCCAACACCCACAGGTATCTCACAGGTAGCTCACTTGCTGTTGGGAATGAGTACAGTATGACCCCACATCTGTATGGGAATACCCACAGAATGCAGCATGCTGAAGAGGTGTCCCATGCAGGTGTGTCCCTAGCTGTAAGCAGCACACTGTCTGCATCCAGACTAATGGATCAATATGGACAGGAAGTATTGCCAGTAACACCTCACACACTTACCCTGTCACCCCAAGGGAATCCACTGGCTCACAGCCTAGGAATGTATGAGTGACAAAATGCATTGGCCTGATACAGATGGCCCACATCACTACCAAATGGCCTACAGTCCTCTGTCAAAGGTCTGTGCCTACCCATACTGCCAATGTATGGTATCTTATTTGGTACTAACTAACAACTTAACACAGTCAACAGAACCCAGATGCAAGGCCATGCTGACAAATCCCAGTAGCATGCCCCCATGTCCTACAGCAAGAACTGTGGACCAATCTATGAATACTGCTGGGATGAAGGTCCAACTATAGGGATACTTTTTAGATATCTGTTGCATAATGTTAGGAAGAGGCTAGAATAGCAGAGGGGGGTGTAGAAGCATTGATGTCATGGAGTGTGTGAAGTCTAAAACTCAGAAGTGTGCCCATGCTACCCCTGCCTGCAAACCCATTAATGGGTGGCTACAAACCTGCTCATAAACCACAATATGGAGGGGAACTGACCAGATATATGAGTCCTGCCTCTGGGTAATCTGGGTGCATCTGTACAGCTGAGAGGTATGTCCACAGCAGGATATGGCCATTCTAAGTCAATATATGTACAAGAAAGGAATCCTCAGCCCCCATACTACCAAGGTGCTGGACCATTTACACAGACCCATCAGCAAGTGTCTGTAGCTACCTCTCCAGAATGGCAGGAGTGTACAAGAATGTGTAGGCTGAGGCCCACAATACTGGACTCAGCTTCATTCATCTTTTATTTTCATAGTAAATAACTGAGAAAATAATTATATCTGTCAGTAGTTGATGACATAATACATCACAGTGTAAAACAGTACATATGTCTGAATATCTCTGCTAACACCAACCATGTAACACAAGCAGCATAGACAGCAATAGTTGCAGTATCCCCCCATCTTTCGCCTATTGTGACTCCAGGTTTTCAACTTATCTACAGATATCCTGCAGAAACAGGTTGCTAGCTGCAGGTGTAGAACACCAAACCCTGGAATGGAGTACAACCCTACCTGCAATGGGTTCACACACTCAATACAAAAGGTCATACTGGGCATGCGCCTACATTTAGAGAAATGAAGCCCATGTCTGACAACACAGTGGACTATACATATCTGTCATTTGCAGATGTCTGTGCACACACACCAAATTGCACACCATTTATAATTCACACACACATTGGATAGGAATACTCACACATATATAATGCCAACAGACTATAATATGTCAAATATACATACACAGAGATGTGGGAAAGAGAGAGACAGACAGAGAGAAACCCATTATGAGGCCTGTCCCACCCACTCCACTCACTACACATCCCATTGACCTATATCACATGATGTGCTGATGTCAATCACTGTAGACATTCCTTTTGGTAGCCCTCAATCCTATAGTGTCTGTGGTGCTTGTGATAACTGTGTAACACTATAGTACAAATAAGTAGTCATGTAGCATTTGTAAACTCAATCCTGTCACATGTAAAGTTGTGTGTGAGTGAGTGTGTGTTTTCAGAGGAATGATTTATGGCACATTCACACACACACTGCACTTCCCATTGCCCTATGTTAGCACTCCTGCTGATGTCAGTCACCTTGAAATAATCCTTTGGCCAACTCTTACCTCTCTAAGCTCCATGACATTCACGATAACTGCAAAATACTGTAATGTAGCAAACTAGTTAGGTAGGAGTTCTAATCCCGGATCTGACTGTGTGCCTGTTTCGAGATGAATGATTTTGATGCCATTCACACATTGCCCTACTTTAGCACTCCTGTTGATGTCAGTCACCTTGAAATAACCCTTTCAGCAAGTCTTAGCCCTGTGAGCTCTATGGTGCATGCAACAACGATGTAATACTATAGTGTAACAAACTAGTTGGGTAGTAGATCTAATTCTGGTCCTAGCAATTGTGAGAGTGTGTATGTTTTTCTTGCCACCTGATTTTGTGGTCATTCACACTTACTACACTTCCTTTACCCCTCCTTTAGCACTACTGCTGATGTCACTCACCTTTAAAGATACCTTTAGAGAGTTCTCAAATATGTAAGTTCTGTGGCATGTCTGATAATTCTGTAACACTGTAACAATGTAGTGCAGTGCTTCTGGTTAGGTAGGAGTTCTAATCTCAGTCCAGGCAAATGTAAAAGTGCATCTGTTTGTATGAGAGTGTATGTGTTTGTAGAAACATGATTTTGATACCATTCCACTTACTACATTACCCATTTTCCTCCTTTAGCACTGCTGCTGATGTCACTCACCTTTAAAGATACGTTTGGAGAGCTGTCAAGTATGCAAGCTCCATGGCACTTCTGATAAATATGTAGTACTGCAGTAGTAATAACAAGAAGAGTAGGGGTTTGACTCTCATTCCTGGCAAGTTTGTGTGTGTGTCACTGTCTGTCTGTGGTTTTCTCATTAACATCGTGATCCATATCCATGGGGGTATTTTGCTACACTTTTGTGTGGTCCACACAGTACACTACCAAATGTCCACTGTACATGGCCCACTTTTTTGGTAGCTGTGGAGAATCTGCAGTCCTACAGTCCATTTGTCATGTGAAATAACAATAGAACAGTTTGGAGTACAAAACATATGTGGCCCTTCTAGTCCTGGGATACAATACCCACTCAGGAATCATAGGCAAACACACTCATCTATTCATTAATTCCAATGTCACTAAGTGGTCCACAACCCGACTCAGGGATGGTACCCACAGTGTGAAAGCAGCAGACCTGATGTCAGACTGCCAAATAGTCATGATTGGTGACAGCCTGCCAGTCATGAGTGGAGTATCACAGGTTCTTTTCCTGGGTTAACTCTTGTTTGTTATGTGTGGCTCTGATATCCAGCCAAACATGAATAAACTATGTTTAGCAATGTTTGCAGACATCGCTAATTGGGGGCTATGTTCATATCCCCAGAATATGTTCACATCCTGCATAAAGTTGCAACTGACACCTCCAACTGTTGTCAGAACACTAGCCTTAGTCTCGTTGTCAAGAACTGTGTATCAATCCCCTGTTGAATCAATGTGCTGTCCACAAATGACCACATTGGTGGCAGTCCAATGGGCATAGATTTCCTTATAGGAGGTATGTGAACACAGCTTGACAGCAACCTCTCTTCTGACCACCACATTGCCACTGTGGACAGAAAGTCCTTCCTTGTGGCACATTGCATAAGTAAGGGTGTGTCATCGAGGAATGGAGAGGTCAATGTCCCCCTCTACATTCCACTCAATAGGCCAATCAGTGGGTGCACTGGTCCATTTGCCATGTAACCCACTGAACACCTACAACAACTGTGTAGGCTGCAAGTGTATCGCACATGTAGGACCCTAACCATCACACAACTGTCCTTTATGGAGAGATACCTGAACCTTCAAGTGTTCCTGGTCACATCTTGGCTGCTTACGGGCAATCTCTGGTTGACTGACACTAATATGTCTGCCCAGCTGTGTTATGAATGCCAGAGCTAGGAAACTCCACTCTGTATGCACCACATGCCATGGATACCTCAACCAGGCTACCACAGTCAACAGAACATGTTTGGGAACAGGTCCCTAACCCAGACACTGGCCATGTTATGCAATATATGTTGCATACATGTCAATTGGAGCACCTCACTGTCCCTCTTCAAGAGAAAACCAGATGAATGGATGTTGAATTTAACTGTCACCCTGGGGATCACTCAAGTGGCAGTAGTTGATAGATAACCTGCTGATAAATGTCAGGTGGCATGATACCAGTGTACACACATGCTTCTCATCTCACCATGGATGTTAGCCTGGTACACATCTAGGAACACTTGCCCCTATGGGCCTCAGTACTGAAAAAAATGTGTCTTTGTGCATTACTGAGTATAACAGTGTTTGTGTGTTTGTAAACTTGTTGAAAATACTCTGAGGGCCTTCTCACCCACTACACCCCCATTGCTATACTTAGAAAGGGCTGCTACTGTAATCCACATTCAATTTACTTTGTGACACTCTTCACACTATGAGCTACCTGGAGCTTGCAGTACCACCATAACACTGCTCTACAAATTAATATATAGGCATAGGTTACCTCTGAGTCCTGGAAACGTGAGGGTGTGTGTGTGTGTGTGTGTGTGTGTGTGTGTGTGTGTGTGTGTGTGTGTGTGTGTGTGTGTGTGTGTGTGCATATTTGTAGGAGACAGTATTCTGAGGCCTCATTCTCCAAATACACTAAACATTGCCATACATTATAAGGGCTGGTGATGTTGCTCACATTAGGAAAGCCATGACAAAACCCTCACCCTACTATCCCTGTGGCGTGTGCAATAAATGCATATCCCTGTATTAGCAATAATTAGATAGACAAGGGTTTGTATTGCAGTCC
This sequence comes from Protopterus annectens, assembly GCF_019279795.1. NCBI lineage: Eukaryota > Metazoa > Chordata > Ceratodontiformes > Protopteridae > Protopterus > Protopterus annectens. Next base: position 279,766,759 of record NC_056734.1, on the reverse strand, counting down.
TGGTAAATGTGTGATTATGGGTATGTCAGAGCATTATCATTGGTTTCAATGAGTACTATATCCATTGTGGGGTGGGAGTGCTGGTATATTGTCTTTACACCATGGCACCCCCAGTACATTTCTCAAGGTCCACTGTATGAAGACCACTGTCAACATCAATGATACAGGTAACTGATGACACTCTTCAGTCCAATAATGCATGTGCTGTGTGCAAAAACTCTGTAACAGTATGGACTCACTGACAAGGTAGTCAGCACTGCTAAATCCAGGTCTGTCAAATGTGTCTATGACTGTATGTGTTTGTCAATGTGTATATGTCAGTATGTTATACTATGTAGTGTCCATTAACACCTAGTACATCCCCCATTACCATATTGTACAAGGCCTGGTGATGTTGTTCACTTTAGAGGAAACTCAGGACACACCTCTCCCTACAAGCTCTGTGATGTGTGCAATTAAGGCCGAACACATTAGCAGCAATAAATACCTAGGTAAGGGTTCTATCTCAGTGTTGCCAAGTAAGTGTGTGTGTATGTAAAGGGATCTACTTCAGTTTGCAGAAAAACAATTTCCCAGGAGATCATTTGTCTGAGAACTAACTGGCAAAAGGTAACATTGCAAAGCAATCATCTTGTGGAAATTCATTAGTTCAAAACTAGTAGTGGATGTGTAAATGCCCTTTTCCCCACTGTACAGCTGTACAATGAAAGTGGAGTTAGTATATATATATAGTTGGGGTGGTTGTTGTGGGCACAGCCACCCAGATTGAGGGTATTGTGCATATCCCCCCATTTAGTGTGCTGTTATACTGTAAAGTTTATGTTACGAGGTTAAGTAGTTGTTAATGACACTATGTGTGGTTCTACGCCACCCACACCCTCCAAAGTGCTATGCCCCCACACCAGCACACCCCCACACCAGCACAACTATTTATACCAACTCCAGAATTGCACTACATTGGAGAAAAGGACATATACCCTGCCAGTACTATTTTCACTGCAATGTAATTTGGTAGACTAATTATTTACTGATGTGAATTTTTGGCAATTTGGTCTTGGTGGAATTAAATAGGCCAAAATAAGTTCTCTGCAAAATGAAGTACATCCATATGAACAGTATTTTGTGTATGTTGCATCAACCCAAAAGCCTCTGTGTGTGTGTGTGTGTGTGTGTGTGTGTGTGTGTGTGTGTGTGTGTGTGTGTGTGTGTGTGTGTGTGTGTGTGTGTGTGTTATTCACAACCATTTGGTGTGTGCCATCCAGTACAGTTACCATTGTCCACTGTAGAAGAGCTGCTTATAAAAGCCACAATGCACTCACCTGTATACACCCCTCAGACCTATCAACCATGTGGCACATGCAATAACTGTTATACAGACCTGTTACTTGTGTTCAGCTATATCCGGGATATGACACAGTGAATGTGTTAACATAGTGCCACATCCCTTGTAGGAAACGACAGCAGACCAACATCCTCATGACACACAGAGACCTAGAACACAAACAGAATATATTATGGAGACCACATTCAATCAGTGTTAATAACAGCAATAATGCATCATGGCTGGACAGCTACATACCCTGACATGTAAGCATTAAACATTCCAGCTGACAACATATTAAACAGCATTAAATTGCTAAACTGTAGTACATTCACCCTGTGCATCAGAACCATATTAGCATGTCCCTGCATCGATGGTATGGATGACAGGGATGTGGTACAGATATCATCATATGCACAGGGTGTGGTGTGGATTTGTCAGAGGCCTAGGCTGAGCCATTTGGTTGACATCACATGTGTGGGTTAGGGGTTGTTTATTATATGGCCAGTGCAGACATGGTGTGTGTAAGTATGGAGGTGCACTAGCTGTGATGGTGATATATTTGTGTATGGATGCATACAGTTCTGCCATGTGGCTGCCCTATACAGGGGCATGTTGGACAGTTGTGGACCATACATGGCAGGGTCTACAGGTCCCTGTGTCCAGCCACAGACACGGGAACTGCACCTACCAGGGTTGCATGGGCACCACCAGGCAGAAGCCAAGATATGGTACTCTGCCCTGACAATGACAATTGTCTGCTGGATCTGTGTCCCTGTTGGGACCAACCAGGACCACGTTCATGTGGCCTGCTGCATCATGGTGTGGATAGCACCCCCGTGCAGTGGTGCTGCTGGTACTGCCACTACGGGAGCGAGAGTGAGATGTTCCATGTCCACGTAGACCTCCACCTGTTGGTGTTGCTGACCTACGTCCACATGGCCGATGCCCTACTCCCACCTCGTGCTCTACCACAGACACCACATGGTCAAGGATTCCCACCATCTCACCCAACCATCTATCCATGACCTCTGAAAAATAACAGTGGTCATCTGCATGATCATGGATGTAGTCACGTACAGCAGGAAGAATAGCCCTCTGGAGTCTCAGACTATCTCTGGTGTAAAGTTCCATATGTGCCTGTGCCTCCATGATGGCCCGAAACATGCGTCTGGTGACACATGTTGTGGCACTTCTGCCAGGGGCATGATGGCCAGCAGCCCTCCTACAAGCACCCCTGTCCAGCTGCCTGTGTGGGACTTCACCCGTTATCCAGCTATGGCCGCTGTGTAGAGGCACACTTGCAATAGTCACCACACTTTCCTGTCCCATGCCACCACCCGCCGACTGTCTCATCTGTGGGCACTGGTGATGGTGTATGTGTTGGCATTGTGACTGTGTGTGGGGATGGGGTGGTAAGAAGTGGGATGCCAACCAATGGCACAGATTCCACCCCTGACAACCCTGCCTGTGCCTCACTATGTCTATCATCATTGTCAGAGCCTGTATGGACACTAACATCAGTTTGCCTGCAGGAGGGATCCTGACCCACCTCACCATATGTGAGGGGCAGACAAGAAATTTAAATTAAGACCTGTACATTATGGTTTACTTCTACACACACACACACACACACACACACACACACACACACACACACACACACACACACACACACACACACACACACACAAACTTACAGGTGACGTGGCTCAAAAATATTACACAGACCTCTCATTACCCAGCAGTTGACATGCATGACATACGGCACTCAACAGCATCCACTACAGCCATTCTTAATCATTGTTACCAACAATATACATCTCTGTGATGCATGAGTTGTGTTAATAGGTGATGCCCCTTCCCCTGGAACACACTGCACCATGTACACATTATTGATGTACACTGGCATGTACTGTGCACCATACATCACTAGTGTACAAATCATTGCTGAATGTGTAAATGTCTGGCAGCTGTGTTTGCTCTGTTGCTCATAGCCCCTATGTGTTTGTCTGACACATAACTGGTATAATATGAGGACTGATGTCAATAGTTAATGCCTGACCTTTGATTTGCTGATTTCATCATCAGCAGTGCATGTATGTGCAATAAAATCCTGTTACACCAACAACCTTCAAATCTTAATGTGGATATGAGGAGTGTACACACCCCTGTTGACATGCCAGCCTCTTTTATGATATGCAATGGGGCCACACTACTGCAGTTGATAACATTACACACACACCTAATATGTGACATATGACCTGTGTAATCCAATGCAGTATCAAACAAATGTGTTAGTCATGGAGATGCTGAATGAGATGTATACAATATGTGGGTTGCATAAGTGTGCACACCCTTAAAACAGTGGTTTGTTGAAGCACCTGTTAAGTGAACTGCAGCAGTCACTCTTCATGGAAGGGATATACTAGCATGGCCCATCTTTACTTGACATAATTTAGTCTGTCTGGCCTACAGAGGTCTACAACTCTACCAGAATGCAAGGTCAGCTCATGTGCATAGCCCTTGGAGGTCACACAGTGGCTTCACTATTTCTGTAGAGTCTGGGTTATGTCTGGCACAATTCATAACCTTGAATGTGTTCAGATGCAGCCATTCTTAGCTAGCTTTGGATGTCTGCTTCAGTTCACTGTTGTGTTTGAAGCTGTCACCACTCCCCATCCTCAGCCTTATTGCAGATGCTTGACAACTGTGGGCCACTCACGAGTGTTATTTTGTAGTATTCCAAATTCCACCCACCATGCCTACAGGCCTAGTTCCAGCTAATGAACAGCAACCCTAAAGGTGTACACTGGCACCAGCAAGCTAAAAGTTGGGGATGGTGGCCCTGAGGTGAAGTGAGGTGTTGCTTGTGCACCACATGTATCTTTATGAATACTGTCTGTAGGTTTAAACCTTGGTCTCATGACATCATTACACATTACAACACATGCCTTTGGGAGACATGATGTTACACTTTCGCTACCTGTACGAAGCCCTGGATGATGTTTCATGTGGGCAAATCTTCCGTCTAATTACCCTAACCCATAGGCCACACTTATGTAGAATCCAGGCAATTGTTGACACAGGTACTGCACAGGCAGTACTTGCTAGACATTCCTGCAACTCCCTCGGTGTTGCTGCATGTCTCTGGACAGTCTCCCTGACCAGTTTGCTACATGTTTTTTCATCTGTTTTGGATGAGCATCTGTTTCTTTTCTAAATCACTGTTGTCCCATATGTAATACACGTCTAGATCACTGTCTGCATTGTTTGCCATGGTATATGCAATGGTGAGGTAAGGTTACTTTTCCCACTCCTGACTGCTGCCTTTCACATATGGGATCCATTTCATGCTTTATAAGATGTGTGCAAGCCATGGCTGCCTCTGTTGCAGGCAACTGGGCAAATGTTATGAATATACTTCTTGGACAGCGGACCATTACTTGGTGTGACATTGAGGCCCGGTACTTGATGGCAGGTGTGTACTCAAGAAGAGTGAATGCTGTTAATACATCACATGTTTCTTCCACAATATGTTATTTGGAGTGTGTGCACACATATGCTTCCAGTGTTTTGTAAGGTTTGTATACCCCATAGTTGTTGTCCTAACATAGGATTCTATATTACACATTCATTGCTCATGTTAGGATCACATTACAGGTTGTAAAAGGTGAGGAGTGTTTTATTGTGGCCTGCCATTGTATATATCAGGAACAGTTGCCATTGTAATAGTGGTGTATACACTGTTGTATCCACTGTATAAGGGTAATGTTTCATACATGTCCCTACTGTAGGCCATTTGTCCCACCATTTTGTTTATCTCTGTCCACACATCTTGCACTGACAGGTTGTGATGTATAATGCAGGAATCTTACATACCCTTCAGATATGCCACCATGGTGACCACTGTGATGCAGTGCAGTTAACACCAACAAAACTGAGCATGTACAGCATGCATTATGGGTAGTTGTGTTAAATGTGTGCATGACAAATAGTATGGCCTTAACATGGCTGGTGTATTGGCAAACCTGAACAAAACAACTCCATATTCACCAGCTACAAGCTGCTGTCCCAGTTGTATACCAGAGGGGCCTAAATAGTTGTGGGAGAGAAGTAATGTCAGTAGCCACACCTGTGGCATTGGTACAGGGTGGAAGCATCATTTCAGCACATCAACAGTACAAACCCCAATAATAAGGATTATGCAGGCCATCAACATAGACGTGTACATCTGTGCATTACTACACTCCAGCAACAGACTATATTATCTGACATATGCATGTAGATACTATACAGATAAAAATGGATATGCAACAGTGTTTTAGTAATTTGTACTGGGGCCTTACCTGCATGCTCCTCACCCATTGTGTGCATGACACCCACCTCCACAATGCTGTCTTGGGCTTTATGGCTTGTCTGGTGTTCAGGTGCCCCAAGGCTGGTGAGGAGCTCCTCATCATGTGTCAGTGGGGGCTGGATGGCTTGAATCCCACCTGTGGCTAGCCAGTCCCTCACAATGGCAGCAGCCTGTTGACAGGGATGGTGGATGAGGTCAGTGCAACGATGCTGGACCTGCTCATAATTTCTGCTTTGCAGTCCAACCTCATTTACTCTGTGGATGAGCTTATTCCATGGGGTGGTCCTTTCCTGCAGATCCTGGGCTCTGCGGATGAATAATATGGCATAATGCTGTATCACATACTGCATTATGGTGTCATTCTCTGTGTTGTTGAATGCTGGCAGTCAGGGACATTGCATATTACCTGGAAGACATAATAAAAAAAAAAGGTCACAGAACCTCATATGGTTGTCCACTTGCACATCAACAGTGGATATTACTTGCAAATAATCCAGACTATATCATAACATTGTAAGCTATCATGGCTTTGGCAACTTGCATTACACTCCTGGCCCTGATCTGTCTAGTTCCCCCAATGTTGGGCACTTAATTGCATAATCCTCTATTCTCTGTTCATTTCTGTGTAGAGGGATGACAGTGGCCATGTTCCATGTGGACGGTGTGTGGATGGTGGCAAGTCTGTGTTTGACTGTAGTGTGTGATGGAGCTGTTTGCACATGCCTGAGTTCATGTAGGAGGCAGATTGTGATGTTCTCATGCCCCATGGAGACCTGCTGTTGTTGCCATCAGTCAGTATTATGTACATGCTCACCACTGATGAAGGCAGAAGTGTGGTTTATATGCATATCAATATGCCTGCATCCATGTCATGTGTGTATGAGGTGTATTTTACCCCCAGTACAGGTTGAATTGTGTTGCTGCCTCTGAGAATGACTACATATGTGGGGACATTGTGGCAATTGGCCTTGGTGGTGTGGATATGTCTGATTTATAGTCATAGTCAGCCTTATAGGAAGTTGCCTGTGAACCTACATGCTTGCTCAGATAGAGGTAGACTTGCTTCAAAGTTGTGGTCTGCACCTATGTGTCCCTGTACATCCACTATAGCAACCTATTATGTGCTTTGTGTACTGCTGCCCACCAAGGGGAATTACACTATCTTGGTGGAGGCTAATTTTACAGGTCAGGTACTTCTGAGCCCATATAGCTACAGTGGGTATAAAGTGTACACACCCCTGTTACAATGCCTGGCATTTGTACAATTGAAACATGACCCCACAAAAACTCATTTCAACACAATCCCCACCTGTAATGTGACCTATAGCTTGTTCAATTCAGTTGAAAACATAACAATCTGCTCTGTGAAAACGGGTCTATATTGAATCACTGAACGCTTAAAAAAGCGAACGCTGATTCATCGACCCTATTTCAGCGAACGCTGAAAATCCTGAACACCCAGAATAGCAAATTTTTTCTCAAGGAAACAGGCAGTGAAGTAAAAGTAAGAGTGCCATTAATGCTAGAAATCTTTTTTGCTGATTTTTGAGCACCATAATACTTTTTTAGTTGTGCATAGAGGAGAGGAATCTTGACCTGGATATGTGACAGTGCATCTGTCTTAGGATACCTCCATGCCTTACATCTGAAAGTACGAACTCTAACCAGGCTACAAACAAAATTAAGTTTTGGATGGTGAAGTGTATAAAATAAATGACCTCCAATGAGAGAGCATTCAGTACTTCCTGTATTGGCATCCTGTTGTCTTCGGTATCATCATATATGAATGTGGATTGGTTTGTGACAGCCCACATCTGAGGAAGTGCTAGAAACAAAAACGAAGGGTTGAGTACGTTTATGTGTTTTGCTGTTTTGTGGCTTTTACTATTAAATGGAAGTCTGCCTACATTTCTCTCCGTGGCTTTATTGTTTCACTGAACAGTGGCATCCAGGTTCATTCTTTGGTTTATTTGTGCGATTTTTCCTTGTTTTCCTGCCTTTTGGATTTATTGGTGATATACATTTCTCTGATTACTACCTGATGGTTGTACACTTCTCTGATTACTACCTGATAGTCATGCCTACTGTAGTACCCATATCAGTGTCATGGCAATACAACAACCAGTAGCTGTACACATTTGTTTCTGTTGTATGCAGTGACACTGATATTACACACATGTACAACATGCACAACCTATTTCCTGGACTGCTTGTAACCCATGTTTTACTTTTGTGCCTTTCAGCTGAACATATATATACATACACATGCTCTGGGGATACCTGACATACATTTGTGTTCTATGTCAATATGGCACACTGTATTTACAGTCTTGCAGCTCAATCATACTTTTCAACCTGTTATACCAGGCCTTCTGGACAATGGCCCACATCAATGGGTGACAACAGGGAAATCAATATTGCTAACGTATTAATATAGCTGACATATCACAAGTACATGAGTATGTGACTACAGATATCTGTCACAACTGTGACTATTGTCTGGCAGAACACTGTAGAGATGAATGTTATTAATTCAATATATCACATGCACTTTAGCACACACATCTGCAACAGTACTTTACTATGCACATGCTCTATACAGGTATCTTAGATTTACAATACAAAGATGTATAACACTCATATTCTCAGGTAGCATATGAATATGGACGATATCCCATTAACTGGCCTAGCAGTGGCACAGTCATGTCTGTTTGACAGACACTCTAGTGGTTGCCATATCTGAGCTGTCCTTTCCCAGGGTGAATCAGGCTCCTCAGCTGTGATCCTACCTCTCCACCTTTTAGAGCATCACATCTGGACAAAGCCTAAAATGATGGGTGGATAAATAGGGACAGATCTTAAATATGCCTGTTACAAACCTATGACATTTGTAGCATAATACATTTTGCATTACCATGACTGTTCTGAAGGATATGGAGAATGAAACTCAAGTGTTTGTCATTACTTTATGACCTCCATCTTCAGCTATTTGCCAGAAAAATGTAGATGTTAAGAGGAACAGACCAAACACTATGATGGGTAAATCTTGATATTCTGTGAAGATCTGTACAGTTGACAGGTATGGCCCACTGCAGTCAGAGCCAGATGCTATGTCCATAGCAGCTGTTCAGCAGGACATCATTACAGCAAGTCTTGTTGGCACATATAATTTTTTTCAAAATCATCTAACCCATTATTACAGACCAAGTACTACATTCAATTACATGCTTATATGTTTCACATAACTGTTTTATTTTTATGCTTTCTTCCGTGTTCCAGTTTAGGTTTATGTCTTTCTTGTTTTGTTTGTTTTTGTTTGTTTGTTTTCTCTCTCTATTTCTCTCTCTCCCTCTGCATTACAGGGATTGAGCTGGTTTGAATAGGCTGCAGCATGGCTTTTTTAGGGGATGCTCATGAACAGGTGATGGCCAGTGCACAAACTGGTGTTCCCCACTTGCTAATTGCATGCAGAGCAACTGTATAGTTCTTCCAATAGCCAATGTCATAGTAACCCACTACTATAATTGACTACTTCATGTGGGTGTTGTCCCTTTACCTTGCCGGTATGGAAGACATCCTTTATGTGAGGGAGCAGCAGTGTTATAGACAGCAGGTAGGAATACCTCTTACAACAAGACTTGTAGACACAGGCCAACTACATGTTTGTATAAGGTTCCAGACGTAGGGACAGAGTGTGAGTATTGCTGTTATATGCTTTGAATACTGGTAGTTTTACAGGGTTTGTGTGTACATGCTAGTTTTGCATGGATTGCAGTCTGTCTGCATAGCTATCAGCTGTGGGGCTATCCACATAATGGCCAGAGGTTTGGCTGCTATGTTTTGTCTGTTCCCCAGACAGGTGTTGTTCTTGACAAATCAGTGGCATTCTCTCTGTTGATTGCTATCAGAACATGGCAACAATCATTTGTGTTTCTGATGTCATATTCCTCAGAAAGGGTATGTTGCAACCAATCCTGCAACACCAGCAACTTTCACAGCAATATTTCAAATATGGCCCTGTGTTTTGGCGTCTGTCCTCCACTTATATACCACGCTTTGTCCAGATGTCATGCAGTAAAAGGTTAATAGGTATGGTCTATCATTATTTAGTGCTGACATTCCTGCTATCATCTCAGTGATGCTGTGGACTCCCACAAATGTTGTGGGGTAGGGGCCATAAATATGAGGGCTAGGGCTGGACAACATGTGTGACCCTGTATAGTCAAGAGGTCAGTGTATAGAGAATGCTGTTATATGCCCTTATAAGGCATTTTATGGGGGAGGGGTATTAAATGTTTTTAACCTAGGTTGTTAGTACATGTGAGGGATATTACTAATAAGAAACATAAAGGTATATGGCTGTATATTTTCATACATTTCACCAAGGGGACAGTGGTGGGTTAGAGCTTACTGTTTTGCAGACAATTCTGTTTGTCAGTGTGATAGTACAGTTTGAATTGAAGCAGTGTTATATAAAGGATACATTTACATTGCAACATCTGATACTTTTTCCCCTAGGGGGGTTAACTACTGAGTGCAATTGGAGGCTGTTGAACTAAATCTGTAATTAAGTGTTGATTGATTCTTGTATTAAAGGCAAGTGTGTTTTTTACTGTTGTACTACTTGAAGGCTTTGGCCAAGACAGCAGAATATCTTATTTTTCGTGTATTACTTTGGGTTACTACCTGTCCCTCTTTGCGAGGGACAAACCCTCTTTGTGAACTTGTGTCCTGCTAATAAAAACTGACAAATGGCAAATGTCCTGAGATGATAGGACCAAGAATGTATCATATGTTTTCTATCTTCTACTCTTTTCATAGATCTCTCAAAGGCCTTTGCTATGGTTAACCACCAAATACTATTAAGTATACTTGAATCACTTTCCCTTGATCATCAACTAGTAAAATGGTTCCAATCCTACCTTGAAAACAGGAAACAAGCGGTCTTGTGGGAAAACAATCTATCTTCTCTGCTTCCTATCACCCTTGGAGTCCCTCAAGGATCCATTCTTGGACCTTTCCTTTTCACAATTTTCATTAATGATCTAAAAGCTTCCCTTCCACAAACTACATGCATACAATATGCTGAAGATTCAACTGTGGTATGTGCCGCATCCTCCCCTGCTGAATTACAGGCTAACACACAAACTGTCTTTACTTTGGTGGAAAACTAGTTCCATCAACATTGTCTCCTCCTGAACCCTGAAAAAACTAAACTACTGCTATTTACTACCACACAGAAATCCCCCTCTATCAATTTCACAGTAAAATCAAACAATGGCACATTAATAGCCCCTGAAACCACCACCAAACTCCTCTGTGTATTAATAGACAACCATCTCACCTTTGATTCACACATTAACACTAGTATTAAATCAGTAAATAGAACACTTGGATTCCTCTACAGAATCAGACTATTTCTTACAGAGTCAGCAAAGATCTCTATTGCACAAACCCACCTTATTTCCACCCTACTCTACGCCTCACCTATATATACCAACCTATGCAAAACTAATCTAAATAAACTAGCAACCGCCTACAACAACATAGCTAAATTTGCCACCGGTACCCCCTTCCGTACTCACCACTGCCTAAACCTTAAACATCTCGGATGGCTGGAAGTACAAAACCAACTAGTTTACCAACAACTCATTTTTATTCACAAGATTTTACATCATCCTTCAAACACTCCCATACTATGTAACCTAGTAAATTCTTCTAAAAACCTTCCTACCCTAAGATCAGCTAAAAAACTACAAGTCACCACTACTAAATCCTTTAACAAAGCTGGAGACTGCCTATTCTCAAATGCAGTTGGCAATTCCTGGAACAAAATTCCAGCTGAGATCACATCCCTTACTTCCACCAACCTTTTCAAGAATCAGTTGAAAAACTTCATTAAAACCAAATGGCTTTGCCCCTGCTCTCAGCCTGACTGATACTTATTCTCCTTTCTCCTCTAACTCTCAAACTAGATTTCTTTTTTCTGAAACTCCTCTACGTTCCATATATGGCATGTTTAAACTTCTTGCTCTCATTTTTGTATCTTCCCACTATGCTATATGAAGTTCTATGGATATTAACTATCTTTTCACTTTTTCTTATATAAAAATATATATATATATATATTTTACTGGCATTCAATTGTTTGCTCATGTAATTATTCTTGTATTTAACATTTTTTTTCTTGGGGACTATACAGTTATTTTTTTGTAATCTCTATTTCTTGCGGATAATTTGTATAAATGTTTTTTTTTTCTGTCTTTGTTATTGTCTCGGAGCTTTTCTCCTCGGGCCTCTACTGAAAATGGACATATATCCAGTTAGACTAGCCTGGTCAACAAATGTAAAATAAATAAATAATTGATAGTTGCATAAATCACTTATTTTGTATTTCAAACACCTAAATGCTATAAGAAATGGCATAAACAACTTAAATAGTACACAAATAAACATTTATATTTATGCAAAACGTCTGGTGTTATGTCCTTTGCATTCAGTGTGGGTATGTGTTTTAATGCAATAATTCTCATTTCCAGAAAAGAATCAGACTCTGGCCATTTGAAAAGGTGGCAACCCTAGGATTACTGGCTGTTTGATTTTTTTGTGGACTCTCGCTCTCTCTCTCTCTATATATAGATATATATATATATATATATATATATATATATATATATATATATATATATATATATATATATATACATATATATATATATATATATATATATATATATATATATATATATATATATATGGGTCTACTTCATAAGATCGACAGACCATTTGATCGACATTCATTTGGTCAACAGCTCATTTGATCGACAACCAGTATTCAAGGTAAAAACTTGGGATTTCCCCCCCTCCCCAATGTTGTGCGACCCTGGAGTTGGTATATATAGTTAGGGGGTGTGAGGGGCACAGTCCCCGATATTGGGCCATGTGGGGGGCGAAGCCCCCACCTATTTTCTTTAAAATGTGTAGTTTTGTTGTATTTTCATGTTTTAAACGGAAATAGGTGGGGGGGCTTCGCCCCCCCCCACACCCCCCAAATGCGTGCCCCCCACACACACCCTAACTATATATACCAACTCCAGGGTCGCACAACATTGGAGAGGGGGGCAAATCCCTGTTAAGTGCCTTGAATACTGGTTGTCGATCAAATGAGCTGTCGACCAAATGAATGTCGATCAAATGGTCTGTCGATCTTATGAAGTAGACCTATATATATATATATATATATATATATATATATATATATATATATATATATATATATACACACATACACATATATTTATCTATCTATATATACATATATTTATCTATCTAGATATATATACATATATAAATATATATATATATATATATATATATATATATAAATAGAAATATATATATATACATATATATATATATATAAAATATAATATATTTATATATATATATATATATATATATATATATATATATATATATATATAGGGTCTATATTATATTAGCGAAAATCCTGTTAAGCGAATACGAAAACACCGACACGTATTGCACGAACCACGAATATGCTGAACACACTAAACCACGAAATTCAAAAAGTTGAATCCCCATAGTCGGCCAACTCCACCTCCCACTACATACTGCCTACCCAAACAAAATAAATAAACCACATACATGCACTAACCAAAACCCTACTTCTAACCCTAAAGTAAAGCACCAAAACCCTACTTCTAACCCTACACTAAACCTTACATACATTACTATCTATGCACTTACCTTAACCTGCACCCTAACCCTAAGGTCCATAACTATCGCACACTTACCCTACAGAGATATACCAAAGCAAAATAAATAATACACACACATACATTTAACAAAACCCTAATTCTAACCCTACACTAAACCTTACATACATTACCTATCTATGCACTTACCTTAACCCGCACCCTAACCCTAAGGTCCGTAACTATCGCACACTTACCTTACGGAGCTATACCGCAGATGTGCCAACCATGACACTTTGACATTTCGTGGTTTTGGACATACGGCGTTTCCGTGGTTCGCACAATATGTGTCGCTCTTTTCGTATTCTTTGTGTAAAAGGACTTTTGAGCATCTAAATGGAACCCATATATATATATATATATATATATATATATATATATATATATATATATATGTGTGTGTGTGTGTGTGTGTGTGTGTGTGTGTGTGTGTGTGTGTGTGTGTGTGTGTGTGTGTGTGTGTGTGTGTGTGTGTGTGTGTGTGTGTGTGTGTGTGTGTGTGTGTGTGTATACATCATTTGAATGTTTAGTGCTTCCACATTGTACATTCCCTATGGTAAACTGACTGTTCTGCATGATATTTTAGAGAAATCATCCCAGCATCTTACAGCTTAGATGGCTTAGTGGTTAACTGCTGTGAGTATGGTGCATAAAGTCTTGGGACCAACACTGGCAAAGAGTTTTTTTATGCTGGGCAGAAGTAGGCAGAGTGATTAAGACACTTTAAAGTGGCTTTAAACGTGTTTGTGTGGGTTTGCGCAATGCTAAGCATACCTAAAACATGGTTAAATGTATAGGTCCTTACACTGTGTACGATTTGCTTAGCGACACTTACCAATGCACAAACACACTTACCATCTATATTTAACCAAGTCATATACCAGCTAACCATTGCTCATGTTTCCTTTTTAGTAGACATCACACTAATGACAAGTTTATTTTGTATATCTCAAGTGTGCATAGTGGGATGCTCTCTGACTGAAGTGTAGAGGGTCCTGGGTTCAAAACCTGGGACTGATAGCTTTTTCATTAATGTTAAATGAGCAGACTGAATGATATGTTTGAAAGAACAAGTACTGTTAATACAGCTTCCATGACATAGTGGTGTTGTCTCTGACTGTAGTGTGCAGGGTCCTAGGTTTTAGATCTTGGATTGCTTTTTCATTAGTGTTAAATGATCAGACTGCATGATAAGTTTGAGAAAGCAACAGCAACTCCTAGAGCTCAGATGGTACAGTAGTGTGGTCACTGACTCAAGTGTAGAGGGTCTTGTGTTTAAGACTTGGCAGGGCTGGTTATTTTGTTGCTGGGCAGAACAAGGGCTGCTGGGTACTGAGTGATTAAGGCACTTTTAAGCAGTTGTAAGCAGGTTTGCCCGGTGGTAAGCAATGCTAACTTCTGGTTAGCTACGCCTACACACAGCCTTAAAAGGGCTTAATCTATGTAGGCATCGCTTAGCACCCTGCAAACAGGCTTAGTCCCGCTTACTACTGCTTACTCCCGCTTACCCTCACGTTAATTTCTTTAAAAGAAAAGAAAAAAGGGGTGATAGGAAAGTGGTGATAAAAGGGGCACAAAGAGGGTAAAACAATATGAAAGATAGTTAGGGATGTGCAGATGGCTGTAGGGAAGGTCCATAGCTGTTCAATCCTTCTACAGCAACAGCTGTGCATGCAAACTGAATTTGGAAGTACATTTGGACACTCAAACCCCTGGGAGAGAGGGGTGAGGACAACAATAATATATTGTGAAGCCAATTAGCAAGATTACATTTGTCCAGTGGACACGTGTGCAAAATGGACAGCTATGTATGGGGCAAAACATTTTTTTGGGGAACAGATTGCCTTTTTTTTAAGGTGAGAGTGGGATGTTGGGGAAGGATAGTAGGTATATTTGGGGAGGTAAGCTGGGTAGGAAGACAGACAAGACAGACAAGACAGCATACAGGGGTGGTATATGACACATGTGGGGGGTAAACACCTTGGACAGGGAGGGGTGTTTGGTAATCAGAAGCCCCCATGCCCCCAAATGGATACAGTGGGACTGAGGTCCCCACCCATGGGCAGTCACCACTGCACCTTCACGGCCCCGAAGGTGGATGTACTGGGGGCTGAGCAGGAAGGGCAGGCTGACCCTCTAATTGCACCACACAGCCCTCAAGCTGGCATAGCAGATCTCCAATTTCCTTCCAGAGCTTGCTACACACCAGACCCCAGACCTAGCTTCAGGTGACATGACCCTGTCTGTGCCCATGCCCAGGGGGGCCGAGCCCCATCCCCTAAGGCAGTTCCACCCAAAGGTGGTGCAGGACCAGAGGATGAGGAGGTCCCAGGGTGGGTCCCAAATGTGCTGGGGCCTGGTGCCATGGCCAGATGAGGCGGGAGAGGCAGATGCACTGGCATTGGCCTTCCCTGATGTGCTATAGTGTTGCAGTTTTAGAACATATGTTGGTTAGTAGTGGTAAACACATTTCAGTATTAGTTATAGCAGCATGCATGGGTATTCCCATTAACCCAAAACAACAGATTTGGAACATCTGCATAGCAAACAGAACACATACATATGTGGAACCACAGTGGGCATTACAGTGGCATGCAGGTTACATTGATAGCAACAGGCCATCAATGATTGTATATTAACAGGGAACAGTAATTGGAATAAATGTAACCATTTGTAGAACAACAGGACACATGTCCCAACAGTAGGTTTGGTGGAAAACATACCCATTCATTTATGTGTTTAGATTATTGGTGAAGATAAGGTGGGGGAGAGAGAGATATCAGTTAATAAATGTATATTCTTGCAGTGGTCACAGCTTTAATGATCATTGCTCTACTCTTTACTCTACAGGTATTGTTACAGCTATGGTGTTGGGTTGGGCAGTGGTATGTTTGTACACAGTATAATTACAGCCTTCTTATAGCTACTTTATAATTTCTCTTACCTGGAAGACCTGTGGAGGGAATGTTTGTTAATACTACATGACTGTTTCTACCCATATTCACATAGCCAGGGTTACATATTTGCACTCATACTATGTGTGTGCTACTGACACACTCTGCCTTGATTTCTATCGGTCACCCTGGTTGCTGTTAGTGGGGACCAGTAGCTGTGACAGCATGACACTTTTGAATATTTCTTGAGGGAGACCACTTAGTGTATGTACTTATCTTGATGTCATTTGCAGACTTGGGGTTGGGCCATGGGTTTTGGACACAGTTTTCTTATAGCTACTTTATACCTTCTCTTACCTGAAAGACCTGTGGAAGGGAATGCCTGTTAACACTGACTGTTTCTACACATTTTCACAAAATCCTAGTTGAAATTATGCAGACAGCTTACTACCAATCCCAAACTTCGAACTGTGGCTGTTTCTGCTAAAAATATAACAAGTGTGTGTTTCATCAGAAGGATCTATTGAGAAACTGCTGCCTTTTCCATGAATGATTTCTTTTTCATTCCCTCTTTGTTGTACTATCTGACCTTGTAATTACCACATTGTTATACATACATTCCTATACATACCTATTGACATAGCACAGTGTGGAAAACAGTGGTTAACACAACATTACTATTCAGATATCAGATCTTGGTGTGTGACATCTTTAATATCAGTTAATCTCATGTCTTCTAGAGGCACTATCTTTGTCAAATGAGACTTGATTGTTTAATGCTTTCAGAGCTATAGTTGCTATGCATAACCTGTACACATTTCAAATCCTACCATATCAGAGTAAACACAAACAGTCCAGAGTTCTGCATTTTATTGACAGGCAGTTACAGTTTTATTTATATATAACCTATATGAGACTAGTACTGTAATATTGTCTGCTTTATTCAGTACAAACCATACCCATTTTTAATACTGACAGGTGACATTCTACTCCTTTATATTTATTTGGCATGAATACTACAAGCCAGAGAGTTACTCACCAGCCTCGCGACACAGCCTTTGCAACCTGCTGGCATGGGCTTCCTGGTTCACAACCCACTCAATGAAGACAGAAAAAGATTTATGCATACCTATACATCACATACACAGGCTGGACTTTGGTAAAAAGTTATTGCTATGAATACTTACACATTGCTGTGACATCACCCCTCTGTTGTGCTTCTTGGACCCACTGGTCCAAGAGCTCCCTCTTCCTCTGCTTCAAGTTGGCATAGTGGTGCCGAATCTGCTCACCAGTCCGTGAGATACCAGTGGTACTGGTGAGATCGTGGGCAAGACTTTCCCAGGCCTCCACTTTGTATTGGGAGCCCTGATACTGGTCCTGCAGCAGTCTCACATCATGTTTTTTTTTTTTACAAGGAGTCCTACCATGGCCTTGGACTCCTGTATGGCCCAGCTCTGTGCCCGAAAGTGCATGCCCTCTCCAACACCTGCCATACAGCCTACAGTGTGGAGCTACAACCAGTTATGAGCTGTAAACCCACCTGTGAGGTTTAAATATGGCTGATTTCCCACCCTTTGCTGTGGTTGGATGGTTTTGAATATTCCGAGCTAAGCTAAGCTATGGGCAAACCTGCTTAGCTAAGGTTGGCAGTGCTTACAGGGGCAGGTTCAGCACTGCTTACTAATGGGCAAATCCGCTTAGCTGGGCTACTCATTGCTTACCATTCATATTTACACAATGCTTACATCCGGTCAGCATATCTGTGCAATGCTTAGCATTGCTTATGTTTTATTTTATGGACTACCACCTGTATGGGATTAATTAATCATTCCTGACATATTATATATTTGTTTACCTTCCCTGACATCCCCCAATGTGCTTTCATTACATTTATTCTTGTGTGACTATACTGTATGGGGCACTTGTGTTTATATGGGGGTTTCACAACTTTATTACACTCACACCTCACATCTGGACCCACTACACTACTCTGGTTAACAAATATATGTTCTTTACTACCTAATTATTACAAAAAAAATTATGTACTTTCACATGTAAAACATTAATTGGCTTTAGTGGGGATCAAACAGGGAATAACTATTTACAAAGCAAACTTTCTAAGCACTTTGCTCATTCTGCATTGCAATGCTCTGGAGTATGTACCTATTTAGCTCCTTATGATGTGTAAGCTAGGCTAAACAGAGCTACCCAATGCCCACACCTGCTCAGCTATGCTTAAACTTTATTGCAGATTGAAAAAAAAATTAAACTGTTACATTTTATTTTTGTACTATAGGGGTATGCACATTGATTTCTGCAACATTATAGGTGGGGCCTGTGCTTTTACAATGGTGGTGACATGGCAGGCTTTGCATTTGAGATATGCTCAATGGACACTCACAGTGTCCACCATACCTCTCAGCTGTACAGAGTGTAACAGACTGCCCACATATTTGCCTTATATTTTTGGTCCATTTTCATAGCATTGTGGCTTTCTGGTGGATTAGCGGCAAATTATTAAAGATTGCATTTAGAAAATACTGACAGACATTTGCGTTTTACACTTCATAACCTTCAGCACATTTATGCTAATGCATAACCTGTTATTCTATCAACTAAGTCTCTGAGCTCCAGAATTGTATTTCCTTTCTCCCAATTTCTTACACTTTAAGAGGTTGAGAGGTATTTTGCAGACACTATCACCACCATTACATTGCCATAGGGCAATTATGGTGTGCAGGGGGCATGTGTATAGTGAGAGCACTGCTCTCAGACACACACCCCTGCACTCGTACACAGATTCATGTCCATGTAAGAGCTGAGCAGCACACCTCCATTTATATTCAGGGCACACTGCTGCTCTACACAGATGCAGACCCTTCCGTCCAAGAATAGCTTATTCTTGCACGGAAGCTTCGTGAATCTGGGGGTTAATCTTTTGCATTATCATCCTTCTAGAAAGTTTAAGTCCCTACCTCACATATTATTTTCATAAAAAATATCAATTGATTAAAACATTTCTAAATTAAACTGACAGCCATATGACCATATTGGTTTCATTTAGACTAATGTTTCATAATGAACATCAAATATTTAAATTCTGCCTTCACAGAAACATCAGTTGTTCAGCATCACCAAGTCATACCAATTCAGATTTACCAATATCGCAAAACACATTCTCCTGGATTCACAACGGTTTATTTGCCATGAAGGAACAGTGCAACTGCTTCTGCATGGAAAATGGCCGGTTTGCGATCCACTTACAAGCTGTTTTCATGTGCATGAGCGACCCTACACTGTTCCTGCATGGAAAGCCATCTGGGATGCCAACTAGCTCACTTGCTGGTGAAAACCATGCAAATGAGCCCGATTAGTGATTCAGCAAAACGGCATGTTCCATGCTGGGACAGTGTAGTTTGCAGAAATGTATTTGGTTACTAACCAAATACATTTCTGCAATCTACACAACGGAGCCATGTCAGTGCTCCAAAAAGCATTTATTAATTAGGTCTTGCATGCCAATGGCCAAATATATGGCCGCTGGCATGCAAAACCACTCGAAAATAATAAAATAATACATTTATTTTATGTTAGCTGAACTCGGCCATTGAGGGCAGGGGATGTGGTATGCTAGTGGGAGGGGAGGAGTAGAAGTAGAAGTAGAAATGGGGGGGAAACTGCAGCAGAACTACTGTCTGCATTTTGCCATTATAGTCAATGGCATGCAGAAAGTAAACATAGGCAGGGAACAGTGGTTGCTAAGGGGGAAGGCTTGGAAATAGTACGGCTTAAGGCAGTGGGGTATGCTAATAAGGGAACTTATACTGAATCACAATTTGAACAGGAAAATAACACCATCATGTAGGCAGGAGGAGCAAGGAACATGAAAAGGGGGTGTGTCATGCTTGCTGGAAACACATTGGAGCCCTGTTGGCTGGTGTCTGCTTAGCTAAGCACAGCTAGTAGAGGGGTTGTGTCTGAGACTGTGTACTGATATTCTATGAACTGAAGAGAGTGTGCATGTGCAGGGGAGGGACATATCTTGTTGTTTACACTACTAACAGGCTGAAAGAGGAAGGGTAGGTGGAAAAGCCAAAGGAAGTAGCAGAACAAGGGAAACGCTGTACAAATCAGCAATATGGGAGTCTGCAACCCACAACTGGCCAATGAAAGCACTCAGATAATACAGCTGACAGGTGGCTGCAGACCTGAAGATGGGAGGACATGTAAAATAGAATTAAAGGGCAACAGTACAAAATAAAGGTGAACTGATGTAGAAATTGCTATTATGGGAATCTTGCAACTCAGAATGGGACCTGCAAATATAATAGAGCTGGCAGGTAGCTGCAGAACTGTAAATAGGAGAAGATTACAAAAACAGCGACAGCAGAATAAAGGCAATCATCCACAAATCACCTCTAATGTTATTAACACTCACAGTGGCTAAATCCAAACCATGAGCAAGTAAGCTGGCATCTGGAATGAATCAGAAACAGACAATCTGACAGGCAGCAGTAGCATCACACCACTATAAAGTATGGAAACGCCCCTGAGTCTGCGTTTCCCCACAAACTTTGTACCTTTGGAGTAAACCTGGGAATTTAAACCGACAAAATGCTAGGGGCTGCCATTGCTTGGATACATCACTATGTGCTGGAGGCTGACGGTGGTGAGGAGGATAATGCTGCCAACCGCCACTGACCCAAGAGGAGGAGGAGAGTGTTCAGACCCAGGGTGACCTATCAGGGGCTACATGACCTGGAGATTGTAGAGCATTACAGGGTGGACAGGAACATACTTCAGCAAATTGTGGAGCTGTGTCGGCCTCGCCTCACATCCAGAACAAACAGAGAGGAACCCATCCCAGTGGATACTAAGGCATGTGTAGCCTTCAGAATACTAGCTACAGGTACTTTCCAAAGACCGACTGAGGATATCATAGGGGTGTCACAGGCATCTGCATCCAGACTACTCCGTCAGTTCCTGGATGCCATGCTACCACATGTTCGTGAACACATCTACTTCCCCAACACCCATGAGTAATTGACCAGCAATATGCGTCTCTTCCACCATGTAGCTGAATACCTGCAGGTACTGGGTGCCGTAGACTGCACGTACATCCACATCAAAGCACCACTGGGTGAGCAGGGGTGGGTCTACGTCAACCGCATGGGCTTTCCTTCCATCAATTGCCAGGTTGTGTGTGATGCCCAGGACATTATCATGCAAGTGTGTGCTGGCAATCCTGGAAGCTATCACGACTCCCACAGCTGGCATTCCTCACAGCTGCATCAGGGGTTGGCCAGGGGGTACATCCCAATTGGCCATCTAGTGGGGGATGCTGGCTATGCATTGGAGCTGTGGTTGATGACACCCATCAGAAATGCACACACCCCTGAACAAGAATGCCATAATGAGGCACATGCAAAAACCAAGATCATTATAGAGTGTGTGCTTGGGATGCTCAAGCCATGGTTCCACTGCCTTGACATATCCGGTGGAGCCTTGCAATACTCTCCAACTTCATGTGGACAAATGGTCATAGTATGTGCCATGCTACACAATATGATCCTGTGGAAACAGCTGCAGCAAGAACAACAGGGGGTAGGGCCACACAGCCCCCACCATTGCCAAGGTCACCACAGGCACAGAGAGACTTGGAGGAGGAACTTCCTGAGCCTGCCCCTAGAGGCAGACAGAAGTGTGCCCAGTATACCTATGCCTTGGCACAGAGGCAATGCATAGCACACACACTGACACTGTAGGGACCCAGGGACTAATACCTCTCTCCAACTTGCACATACAGTAAAAGGGATGCCAAACATGACACTACTGTACTTTACCATGTATAGGGAGCGTACTGCGTGCATCATACATAGTCAACCTTCCAGCACAATCCTCAATACCAGCCCAGGCACAAGGTAAGTCACCCTTACTATCAATTACTTAATGGAGCAGTATGTTCTGATAGTTATATCTATGCTATGGATGCAAGCATGCAAGGGAATTGGTTAGCCAAATGGGATAGCAGAAGATAGCTGACAGCTATATGGGACAGCATGAAATCCATAACAAATACCGTTGTCCCCATACTAGGCATTAGTACTCAAGGTGACAACTCCCATTGCAGTACATGTGGTGGCTTGGCTAACTGTGTGTCCACAGGTCACACACATGGATGTCAATGAGCATTCCCATACCCACTCCCCAGCCTCACCCAGCAGGACAGGTGTAGATGACCAGAAGGAAAGGTCGGGCAAAGCTCCACAAATGCTGGCAATGGTGAACAGCCCCCCCCCCCCCCTACAGACCTACACAGACATACTACAACAGATCTGGCAGTTGCAGTATAGTTATGTAGAGTAAGATGTCTGAAACTGAAATATATGCCATTACAATATAACTTGTGTACTTTACTGATATGCCTCCATTCTGCAAGATAGGGCACAATACAATACTAAATGGAAGCAAACCGAGTATAACTGAAATAAAAGTGCAGTCAGTGCAAATGCGTAAAGTTGTCAGCTGTGTCCCCTCCAACCCCATGTATAAATGGCAGTAACATGTAAGTTTGTAGAGTAATATCAGTGAAGCACAGATTGCCTGAGCTATCCCAATCAACATGATAATCGGTGTATTTCTACTATATGCAGGGGTCAGTGTGTCAATCTTTTGTGAGTGTTTAATATTGTTTGGAAGTGGACAGCATGTAGGTGTGGATGTTGTGCCTCAGTGGCCTAGGTACAGTCCTGTGGTTGACAGGGCCATGTTCCAACAACTACAGTGCCAACACATCTGCTTCTCAGCTACATCTATGTTACTAGTTGTAAACACCCATTGTCCAGATGTCAATATGTGTCACTGTCAGAAAGTTGGACAGGCTATGAACAGGGGTCCATACATAGAAACAGTACACAGGTGGAAGTACTCTACACAGTGCCTAGAAAGTAAGTCTGACCTGCACACACCTTTGGAATTAAATATAGATGTTAGTGTCACGTTAGTTGTCTCTTTAATATGGAATACTGGTTGTCTGCCCAATCACTGGCAGCCCACAAAAGCCACAGTTATAAAGTAATGACACACTGCTGATGTCTACATACAAGGCAGGAGAAGGAGAAGGTCTCAGTCATATCTGTGAGTTGAGTCAGGTGCCATAAGCTTCCATATCACACATGCACTCAGTCCACCACCAGCCCCAAGAGCCACAGGTATTTTATCAATCATATCCTTGCTGTTGGGAATGATTACAGAACCAACATACTTCTTTTATGGAATACACACAGGATGCAGCATGCTGAAATGGTGTCCCATGCAGGTGTGTCCCTAGCCATAAGCAGCACCCTGCACGCATCCAGACTGATGCATCACTATGAACAAGAAGGATTGCCAGGAACACCTCACCCACTTGCCCATGTGACCCCAGGGGAATCCACTGGCTTGCAGCCTGGTAACATATGAGTGACAAAATGCAGTGGCCTGCATCACTCTCATGTGGCCTACAGGCCTCTGGCAAATGCCCATGACTCACCTATAGTGCCATCATATGCTTCACTCATAGTGCCATCATATGGAATGTCATAGGGTCCTAACTAACAACATAACAAATTAAGCAAACAAATGCAAGGCCATGCTGACAAATGCCAGTAGCAAGCCTCTCCATGTCCTAGTGCAAGAATTGTGGACCAAGACATAAATACTGCTGTGATAAAGGTCAAACTATAGAAATAATTCTGAGATATTGCTCTCATACTGTTGGGAAGAGGATAGAATTACAGAGGGGGGGCATAACAGCATGGATATCATGGAATGTGTGAAGTCTGAAACTCAAATGTCTGCTCATACTTCCCCCTGACTGCAAACCCATGAATGCATAATGACAAACCTGCTTGTAAACCGCAATGTGAAGGGAAATTGACCATATATATGAGTCCTGCCTTTGGATAACCTGGACAAATCTGTACAGTTGAGAGGTATGCCCACAGCAGGATATGGCCATTCAGTTAAGTTGAGAAATGCACAAGAAGGGTATCCCAGCCAGCATAGCACCAAAGTGCTGGACCATTTACACAGACCCATCACTCAGTTGTCTGTAGCCACCCCTCCACAATGGCAGGATTGTGCCACAATGTCTAGTCTTTGCCTCACAATATTGGTCTCTGTTGCATTGCTCTTGTATTTCCCTTGTAAACAACTTTGAGCAAACAATGATATCTGTCAGTAGTTGATGACACAATACATTGCACTGTAAAACAGTACATATGTCAAAAAGCTATGCTAAAACAGAACATGTTACACAAGCAACACAGACAGTAATAGGAAACATAGTTACACACAGTATCCCCCCATGTTTGGACCAATTGGGTCTCCATATTGGCAACCTATCTACAGATATCCTGCAAAAATAGTTTGTTAGGTGTAGCTATAGCACACAAAACCCTGAAGTGGAGTACAACTCTCCCTGGAATGGATTCCCACAAGCAATATAGAAGGTCATACTGGGCATGCTCCTACAATACAGAAGGTCATACTGGGCATGCTACTACTCTTAGAGAATGGATCCCTACACTCAGTACAGAAGCTCATACTGTGCATGCTCCTACACGTATAGAAGGTCATACTGGGCATGCTCCTACACTTAGAGAAATAAAGCCCACGTCTGACACCACAGTGGACCATGAGTACCTTTTATCTGCAGATGTCCGTGCACACACACCAAAATGTAAACTGTTTGGACTTCACACACACACACACACACACACACACACACACACACACACACACACACACACACACACACACACACTGGAAAGAAAAACCCACAGCCAGCTATAGGTGGCAGATATGTGATAAATCTCCATCTGTTTTGTGTGATATGCACACATATCTAAGGCCAACATACTACAATAATTCAAACACACACATACACATGGGGAAGAGAGACACAGGCAGTGAGAGATACAGTACCATTATGAAGCCTTTCCCACCCAGTACACATCCCATAGTCCTATTCTACACCATCTGCTGATGTATGTCACCTTAGAAGTACCTTTGGAGACACAGTGCATCTGTAAGCTCAAAAGTGTGTGTGTGATAAATGCATAACTTACTAAAGCAAGTAAGTAGGTAGGTAGGGTTTTGAATCTTGGTTCTGGCAACTGTGTGGGAAGGAATTACCGTTTTACTCCATCCCGACCCAGTACACATCCCATTACCCAATATCAAAATATGTGCTGCAGTCAGTCACTGTACAAATTCCTTTTGTCAGCCCTCAATCCTATAGGCTTTGTTGTGCTTGTGATAATTGTGAAACAGTAGAGTACCAATAACTATTTATGTAGCAATCCAAATCACAGTCCTGTTAAATGTAAAAGTGTGTCTGTGCATGTGTTTGTAGGTGAATGATTTTGAGGCCATTCCCACTCACTACATTTCATATTGTCCTCCTTTATCACTGTTGCTGATGTCACTCACCTTTAAAGAAAACCTTTGGACAGCTCTCAAATATGTAAGCTTTATGGTGTGCCTGGTAAATGTGCACTATTATAGTGCAGTAAACTAGTTAGGTAGGAGATCGCTAGTCTTGGTCCTGGCAGATAAAAAAGTTTGTTTGTGTGAGAGTGTCTGTAGGTGTAAAGACATAATTATGAGGCCATTGGCACTTACTACACTTCCCTTTTCCATCCTTTATCACTGCTGCTGATGTCACTCATCTTTAAAAATACCTTTGGACAGCTCTCAAATATATGTGTCGAGGCACATCTGATAAATGTGAAATACTATAGTGCAGTAAACGAGTTAGATAGGGGTTTTAATCTCATTCCTGTTGTGTGTGTGTGTCTCTGTCTGTGGTTGTGTCATTAACATTGTGATCCATATCCATTGGCTACACTTTTATGTGGCCCATCCAACAAACTACCAAATGTCCACTGTACAGGGCCCACTTTTGTAGTAGCTGTGGACACTCTTCAGTCCTATAATCTGTTTGTCATGTGATTATTACTATAGACCAATATGGAGTCTAAAACAAGATATGTGGCCCTTGTAGTCCTGTGATACAATTCCACACTCAGGAGTCATAGGCAAACACACTCATCTATTCTTTAATCCCTATGTCACTAAGGGTCTGCAAAGTGGCTCACCAATGGAACTCACAGTGTGAAAGTAGTAGACTCCATGTCAGACTGCAAAACAGTCATGAGTGTTGTCAGACTGCCAGTCATGTGTGGAGTACAACAGGTTCTTGTCCTGTGTCCAGTCTTGTGTGTTGTGTGTGGCTCTGATATCCAGCCCAACAGGAATGAACTGTGGTTAACAATGTTTGCAGACAATTGCTAATTGGGGACTCTGTTTACATCCCCAGATTATGTTAACATCCTGCATAAAGTCACCACTGACACCACCAACTGTTGTCAGAACACTGGCCTTAGTCTCAATGTCAAGAAATGTGTCTCAATCCCCTTTTGAATCAATGTGTTATCCACAAATGACCACATTGGTGGTAGCCCAATGGAGAAAGATGTCCTTAAAGGAGGTCTGTGAACACAGCTTGACAGCAACCTCTCTTCTGACCACCACACTGCCACTGTGCATAGAAAGTCCTTCCATGTGGCACATTGCATAACTAAGGGTGTGTCATCCAGGAATGAAGAGGTCAATGTCTCCCTCTACTCCCCACTCATTAGGCCAATCAGCAGGTCCAATGGCCCATTTGCTATGTAACTCAATAGACATCTTCAACAACTGGGAAGGCTGCAAGTGTACCTGACATGTACGACCCTAGGCATGAAACAACTGATATGGAAAGAGGCCAAAACCTCCAAGTGTTCCTGGTCACATCTTGGCTATTTACAGGCAATCCCTGCTTGACTGAAAATGCCATGTCTGCCCAGTTGTGTTATAAATGCCACAGCTAGGAAACCCCAATCTGTATGCACCACATGCCATGGATACCTCAACTGCATTGCCACATTCAACAGAGCATGCTTTGGGGCAGGTCCATAACCCAGGCACTGGCCACATTATGTGATATATGTTGCATACATGTCAATCAAAGCACCTCAATGACCCTCTACAAGAGAAATTCAGATGAGTGGATGGTGAATATAACTGTCACCCTGGGGATCACTCAAGTGGCAGTAGTTGATAGACGGCATGATGATAAATGTCAGGTGCCATGATACCAGTGTACTCGCATGCCCTACTCTTCTCATATCTCCATGGACATTAGCCTGGTACACACCCAGGGACACCTGCACCAACAGACCTCAGTACAGACAAATGTGTCTGTGTGCATTACTGAGTATAACAGTGTTTGTGAGTTTGTAAACTTGTAGTTGAAAATACTTTGAGGATCTTCTCACTCACTACACCTCCCATTGCTATAATTAGAACGTGCTGCTGCTGTACTGCACTGTAAAGGTACCTTGTGACACTCTGCACCCTATGGGCTACCTTGAGCTTACAGTACGAGCATAACACTGTCATACCAATGAGTAGACAGGTGTGGTTTACCATCTGAGTCCTGGCAAATGTGAGTGAGTGTGTGTGTGTGTGTGTGTGTGTGTGTGTGTGTGTGTGTGTGTGTGTGTGTGTGTGTGTGTGTGTGTGTGTGTGAGTATGTGTTTGCGAGTGTGTGTGAGTGTGCATATTTGTAGGAGACAGCATTCTGAGGCCCTATTCTCCAATTACACTGCACATTGTCATGCATTACAAGGGATGGTGATGTTGCTCACCTTAGGAGAGCCATGAAACAATCTTCACCCTACTAGCTCTGTGACATGTGTGATAAATGCATATCAGTGTAATAAGTTCGATAGGCAGGCAAAGGTTTGAATCTCATTCCTGGTAAATATATGATTGTGGGTTTGTCATAGCATTATCATGGATATGAGTGAGTACTATATCCATTGTGGGTGGTGTGCTGGGTGTAATAGTTTTACACCATGGTACCCCCAGTACATATCCCAAGGTCCACTGTATGAGGACCGCTGTCACCATCAACCATACAGGTAACTGATGACACTCTTTAGCCCAATAAGGCATGTGCTGTGTGCCAAAACTCTGTATCCCCTAGGGGGTTAACTTTGGAATGTAATTGGAGGCTGCTTAAGAGCATACATAATTAAGTGTCAATTGCTTCCTGTATTTAAGGTAAATATGTTTTGTAATGTTGTAATGCTTACAGCAAAACACATTAAAACATTTGTGTGTATTTTATAGTTAATGTCCTGAAGCCAAAAGAACCACCTTAACAGATACAAGCATACATAATCTGAGGGTTTTGCTACTGTGCTGTGGAGATTCAATACATAACTATTGAAGGCATTGCGGTTGTCTTCACTATCTGTTGCAATCACATTTCATAGCTACCTTTACAGGATTTGATGAGGGATCTCAGCCTTTTGTTGAGGCTGATAAGGGTGTTTTTCCAGTCTTGGGACTTCACCTTAATCTGCATCAGTTTCCTCCTTCTGTTGTAGAGTTTGTTTATGGCAAGGGACCACCAGAGTGGCTTCTTTTTTTTTTTTGAGGAGAGCATCTTGATTCTATTGGGTATGGCAAGATCCATGTATTTGTGTACGTGTTTGTACAGTGCATTGGTGTATGATTCAGCGATCATGCAACTATTCTCCATTTGCATGGGTGCCGTGAAGTTAGCCACCTCAGGTTTTAGGAGCCCAAAGTTAGCTTTGGTGAAGATGTTCATGGTGGTTACCTTTGTGGGGGTGGTGGGAGGGATGTGGATTTCCAAGGTGATTAGTTTGTGGTTTGATCTAACCAGGAAGGAGTTGGCTATTGGTGTAGAGCAACAGTTGCCCCTGTTAGTAATGACCAGGTCATGGATGCTGCTACCTCTAGTGGGGGTAAGAATGAGCTGGTCCTGGACATTGGAATTTATGAATTCCAGAAAATGTTGGGCAAGCGTATTGGTACATGAGTAGTTTTCTCAGTTAATGGAGGGGTAGTCAAAGTTGCCCAGTATGAGAGTGTTAGTCTAGACCCTAATATTCTCCAGAGTGCTTAGGAATGTGAAGTGTGCATCTTGGGACATGGCTGGGGACCTATAGCAGGCTATGATTTGAATCGCTGTCTTACCCAATGTTAGCTGCACCTGAGGTATCTCAGACGCATTATGTTGGGCTACTAGTCTGGAGGTGTGTGCATACTTTATGAATATCAAGAGACCACCACCTTTGGAGCTTTGGTCCAAGGTCTGGGGCCAAAAGGTGTGGAATAAGTTATAGCTTGGTAGTACAAGGGTGCTTTCTGCTGCCTTGAACCAGGTCTCTGTTACAGCAGAAATGTCGATGTTCTCCATTTTAAGGAGTGATTCAAGTGAATGCATTTTGAGATTTAGACTTTTAGAGTTGAGCAGCATGACTCTCAGATTGCATTTGTTTGTAGCTGTTATGGTGGTAATTTAGTCTTTGGAACACTGCCTACAAAAGGCACTATAGGGATGCCAAGTATCCAGAAGCCCAGGCCATCTCTGGAAAAGCATTGAGGTCTGTCATTCATTTCACCCCAGGCAGACAGATACTAGATCCCCTTAGAATGACTCTCTCTCTCTCTCTCTCTCTATATATATATATATATATATATGTGTGTGTGTGTGTGTGTGTATGTGTTGCTATGTTTCCATAAATATGTTTCAACACACACACACACACACACACACACACACACACACACACACACACACACACACACACACACACAAACACAACCCAGCCACTGGGGATGCACAAGCCAGTGCATTTCCTTGTGCCGGTCCCAAGCCCGGATAAATGGGGAGGGTTGCGTCAGGAAGGGCATCTGGCGTAAAAATTCTGCCACATCACTTATGCCTTAAAAATTTCATATTTCCATACCGGATCGGTCGAGGCCCGGGTTAATAATGACCACCACCAGTACTGTTAGCCAACAGGGTGCTGACGGAAATTGGGCTACTTTTGGCCGAAGGAGAACAGGAGGGCGAAGGCATGCCTGAAGGCAGGAAGAGAGGAGGAAGGTAAGGAGTGTAGCAGTGATGGTAGGAACTTTGAATGTTGGCAGTATGACTGGTATAGGAAGAGAGCTAGCTGATATGATGGAGAGAAGGAAGGTTGCTATATTGTGTGTGCAAGAGACCAGATGGAAGGGAAGTAAGGCCAGGTGTTTAGGAAATGGGTTCAAATTGTTCTATCATGGTGTGGATGGCAGGAGAAATGGGGTAGGGGTTATACTAAAGGAACAATATGCCAAGAGTGTTTTAGACGTGAAGAGAGTGTTTGACAGAGTGATGTTTATGAAGCTCGAAATTGATGGTGTAATGATGAATATTGTTAGTGCATATTTTCCACAAGTTGGGTGTGCGATGGATGAGAAAGAGAAATTTTGGAGTGAGTTGGATGAAGTTGTGGTGCGTGTACCCAAGGGTGAGAGACTAGTGATTGGAGCGGACTTTAATGGGCATGTTGGTGAAGTGAACAGAGGGGATGAGGAAGTGATAGGTAGGTATGGTGTTAAGGAGAGGAATGTAGAAGGTCAGATGATTGTGGATTTTGCAAAAAGGATGGACATGGCTGTAGTGAATACATATTTTAAGAAGAGGGAGGAGCATAGGGTGACATACAAGAGTGGAGGAAGATGCACACAGGTGGATTATATCCTATGTAGGAGGGCCAGTCTGAAGGAGATTGGAGACTGTAAAGAGGTGGCAGGGGAAAGTGTAGTTAAGCAGCAGAGAATGGTGGTCTGTAGGAGGATGTTGGTGATCAAGAAGAGGAGGAGGAGTGTGAAAGCAGTGCCAAGGATTAAATGGTGGAAGTTAAAAAAGGGTGATTGTGAAGTGGAGTTTAGGGAAGAGTTAAGACAGGCACTGGGAGGCAGTGGAGAGTTACCAAATAGCTGGGTAACTACAGCAGAACTAGTAAGGGAGACTGTTAGAAAGGTGCTTGGTGTGACATCTGGACAGAGGAAGGAGGACAAGGAGACCTGGTGGTGGAATGAGGAAGTACAGGAGAGTATACAGAGGAAGAGGCTGGCGAAGAAGAAGTGGGATTGTCAAAGAGATGAAGAAAGTAGACATGAGTATAAGGAGATGAGGTGCATGGCAAAGAGAGAGGTGGCGAAAGCTAAGGATAAGGCGTATGGAGAGCTGTATGAGAGATTGGACACTAAAGAGGGAGAAAAGGACCTGTACCGATTGGCTAGACAGAGGGACAGAGCTGGGAAAGATGTGCAGCAAGTAAGGGTGATAAAGGATAGTGAGGGAAAGGTACTCACAAGAGAGGAGAGTGTGTTGAGTAGATGGAAAGAGTATTTTGAGAGGCTGATGAATGAAAAGAATGAGAGAGAGAGAAGGTTGGATGATGTGGGGATAGTGAATCAGGAAGTGAAACAGATTAGCAAGGAGGAAGTAAGGACAGCTCTGAAGAGGATAAGGAATGGAAAGGTTATTTCCCCAGATGACATACCAATGGAAGCATGGAGGTGCTTAGGAGAAATGGCAGTGGAATTTTTAACTAGATTGTTTAATGAAATTTTGGAAAGTCAGAGGATGACTGAGGAGTGGAGAAAAAGTGTTTTGGTACCTATCTTTAAGAATAAGGGTGATGTGCAGAGCTGCAGTAACTACAGAGGGATAAAATTGATCAGTCACAGCTTGAAGTTATGGGAAAGAGTAGTAGAAGCTAGGTTAAGAAGGGAGGTGATGATTAGTGATCAGCAGTATGGTTTCATGCCAGGAAAGAGCCCTACAGATGCAATGTTTGCTCTGAGAGTGTTATTGGAGAAATACAGAGAAGGTCAGAAGGAGTTGCATTGTATCTTTGTAGACTTGGAGAAAGCATATGACAGGGTGCCTAGAGAAGAGTTGTGGTATTGTATGAGGACGTTGGGAGTGGCAGAGAAGTATGTAAGAGTGGTACAGGATATGTATGAGGGTAGTGTGACAGTGGTGAGGACTGCAGTGGGAGTGACAGATCCATTTAAGGTGGAGGTGGGATTACATCAAGGATCAGCTCTGAGTCCTTTCTTATTTGCAGTGGTGATGGACAGGTTGACAGATGAGATGAAACAGGAGCCCCATGGACTATGATGTTTGCAGATGACATTGTGATCTGTAGTGAGAGTAGGAATCAGGTTGAGGAGACTCTGGAGAGGTGGAGATATGCACTAGAGAGAAGAGGAATGAAGGTCAGCAGGGCTAAGACAGAATATATGTGTGTAAATGAGATGGAGGGTAGAGGAATGGTGAGGATGCAGGGAGTAGAGTTGGTAAAGGTGGACAAGTTTAAGTACTTGAGATCAACAGTTCAGAGTAATGGTGAATAAGGAAGAGAGGTGAAGAAGAGAGTACAGGCAGGGTGGAATGGGTGGAGAAGAGTGTCAGGAGTGATTTGTGACAGATGGGTACCAATAAGAGTGAAAGGGAAGGTCTGCAAGAGAGTAGTGAGACCAGCTATGTTATATGGGTTGGAGACAGTGGTATTGACAAAAAGGCAGGAGTCAGAGCTGGATGTGGCAGAGTTAAAGATGTTAAGATTTGCACTCGGTGTGACTAGGATGGATAGGATTAGGAATCAGTATATTAGAGGGTCAGCTCATGTTGGACAGTTTGGAGACAAAGCAAGAGAGACGAGATTGCGTTGGTTTGGACATGTGCTGAGGAGGGATGATGGGTATATTGGGAAAAAGATGCTAAGGATGGAGCTGCCAGGTAAGAGGAAAAGAGGAAGGCCTAAGATAAGGTTTATGGACGTGGTGAGAGACGGTTGGTGTGATAGAGCAAGATGCAGAGGATAGGAAGAAATGGAAAGAGATGATCCACTGTGGCGATCCCTAACGGGAAAAGCCGAAAGATGATAATGATGATATATATAAAAATTATAAAGATAAATAAAGCTATATATATACATGTATATAACATTCTACAAATATATCAAATTATGAGATAGATAGGTATAGACATATACGTATATGTTTATATATAGATATGTCTATATGTTTATGTACAACACATGAATGTTTCCACAGAGCTTTTTCACTATTGTATGTCTATTGCACAATATGTTTGATAAAGCAATCTCAGTTCATACAGCTCAGATGGTGGAGAGGTATGTTCTCTGACTGTAGTGTGCAGGGTTCAAGGTTGAGAACAGACATTTTTTTCCATTAATGTTAAATAACTGGACTCCATGATATAGTGGGAAAAACATCACAAAATTCTACAGCTTGTCTACAGCTTGAGTCGCTTAGTGGTTAAGTGCTTTGACTATAGTGTACAAGCTTCTGGGTTAAAGAGTTGGGACTGACAGTTTTATTTCCATTAATGTTAAATAACTGGACTGCATGATATGCTGGGAAAAACATCACACAAATCTATATCTATCATGTCTTACTGGTTTATTGCATTGACTATGTTGTACATGCTACTGGCTTCAAGACCTGATACTGATATGTATTTTCCATTAATGTTTAATAAACAGAGTGCATGATATGTTAGGAAAAACATCACAATGTTCCACATCTCAAATGGCTTAGTGGTTAAGTACTTTGACTATGGTGTATGGGGTCCTGGGTGCAAGGGCTGTTTGTTTTGTTGCTGCACTTTAAACTTTATTACAGAGGGGGAATAAAATAAAAAAAATATATGTGTGTTTTGATTATTTTACTAGGGGTATGGACATCGCTTTCTGCACCATTATCTGTGTGTGTGGGGGGGCTGTGATAACATGGCAGGGGCTTTACATTACCTTGTACTTGCACACATTATGGGGAAAGCATATAATGATGTGAGAACAAATAGGGACAGATTTTATATATTGCTCTTACATACTTGGGAATGTATCATGTGTGCTTTATTGTTTTACTTTTTATTTTTTTTTATCCACGGACACTAACAGTAGTGTCCATGAACACACACACTCTCACTGCTGTTGACTTCCATGTGGGGGGCCATTATATTGTGAGAGCTCTTCTCTCAGACACACCCCCTGCACTCGTACACAGATCTTTGTCCGTGCAGTGTGCCTTCAGTAATATTCAAGGTGCGCTGCTGCTCTACACAAACACAAACCAGTACGTGTCAGAATAATGCTATTCCAATACAGAGCTTCATGAATCTGGGGGATTGAGTTCTGTCAATTATGTCTTCCCAAGCAGAGAGATACTAGATCCCCTGAGAATGACACAAAACACGTAAGCCAATGTTGCAGTCAATTATCTGTTGATAGTACTGCAGCATTCTTCTGGGTGATGGCTGTATACTGCTCAGGGCTACTGTCACACCTGCCTGGACTACATAATCAGAGAGTTCAACCATGTCTCCTATCATGTAGTCTAGAGAGGTGTGCCCCAGGTCATTCACAATGATGTGGCTACAGAGTGATACTCGTAGTTGTTGTGGAGTGCCATGACTGGCTATGTCATGTGTTGGATGCTGGCATGTGACAGATATTTGTCTGTTGCCTGCTCCATATTCAACTTAATGAGTGGGATATGTGCATGCCTCAGTAGTCAGTTACCCATGAGCACTGTATTGTGCAAGGTAGCTAGCCTTAGGAGCTTAGGTTGAGGGGCACACTGTGTAGGTTAAATATGTGTCCCTTGGCATGTGCCATGTAGTGGTGTCTGAGTGGGTGTCTGTCTTGTTGGTCTGTGCAATTTGGGTAAATGTCGATTGAGTGCCTCTGTGAAGGGGGTGTGTCTTTTCACTGTATGTCATGGCTTTCAAAGTGGGTGTCATGGTGAGCTGTGTGTTCCACATGGTGTGGTACAGGTGTTGATCTTATCCTCTTGACCTGATAGTCCAGTCTTTGGTGGAGAGTGTATATGTCCACATTGGGTGATATACAGGTAACTCCCACAGGTCTGAGTGTTTGGAGTTTTGAAGGGAAGGTTATCTGTTTACATGAGGTAGTTCCAACAGTGCCTCAGAATGGACAAGTGCACCCGGGTAATGGGTGACAGCACAGAAAACTGCCCTGCAATCATGCTGGGGAGGTGGACATAACAAGTAAGTAGTGGGGATACTTCTGTGATGAACGAGTACTGCTGACAGCTTTTAGCTGTGCCACACTTATTGATACATTAACCTGGTGAAGTGCCAAACCATAATGCCATTTGAAGTGCAAGATAGAAAGAACTAGCACAATGTATGGGTGGAATGGAAGGCAGACTTACTGCCACCTGTAATACTTTACCTCTGCTGTGCAGTTATCAGCAGCTTTGGCCATATAAAAATTCAGTAAGCTTTGTAGCATATGCAGTAACTGTGCAACACTATAGTAGACAAAACTAGATAGGTAGGAGTTCTAATGCCACTACTGGCAAGTGTGTATGTGAGAATCATGTAGTGTGTGGGTTATACCACTTTGATTTGTGTACCACCTGGTAATTGCCCTAAGTTACTCAGGATGATGATAACTCACTGAAGCTCTGTGGCATGTCTGCTAACTGTGTAACACTGTAGTAACAATAACTAAAGAGTTAGGGGTTCTATTCTTAGTACTAGCAACTGTGTGTGTCCCTTTGGTCAAAGATCATATGTTCTTCGGCTGATAGCACTTTGATTGGTGTACCATCCATGCCTGTTTACCACCTCCCGATGACATTATCTTATATAGCATGGTAATAGCATCTGCCTCACATGCAGCATGTTAAACCATTGTATAGGCCATTCCAGTCCTCTGTACAGATGTCTATGGGATATCCAGATGTTTACTTTCATAGGTGTGTACTAGGCTAATGACCCTGGAGCCTTTATAAGTCTATCCAGATAATTACCCTGTCATTGTGCCACCTGACATTATTTCCCAGTGCCTCTGTGGAGTAGAGCCACTGCAGTGATCCCTGGGGTGAATTCTCTAGTTCCCATCCATTCAGCAAGATGTCTCTTGAAGAGGGCCAGTGAGGTGCTCTGTTTGACATGTATTATCTAGTCCATCTAGGACATCTAGTCCATAGCATGGGTAGTGTCTGGCATGTTCTGCTGATTGTGGTAATGAGGTTGAAGTCTCTAGAGCATGTGGTGTGGAGGGATTGGGATATCCTTGAATGTAGCATTTCTAACAGAGCTGGGTCAGACATGGCTTTGTAGGGCAAGCAGAGATTGTCTCTAAGTAGGTGATATGAGACAGAGAATACTTGGAGAGTTTTGCATCCATCCATATAGGACAACTGTTCCAGGCCAAGGATGATCTTTGTGAGGTACGTTTGTAGCCTCTGCAGTTGCTAAAGGTGTCCATTGAGGTACATGCCAAATGGGGCACTGTACCCGATGATTGGCCTAATGAAGGAAGGGTAGGGGGAAACATTGACCCCCTACTTCCTGGATGCAAAACCATTAGCAATCAGATGCTCTACATAGAAGGACTGTCTGCTCACAGTGGGAATGTGGTGGTCCAAAGAGAGGTTGCTGTCAAACTGTGTTCACAGATCTCTTATAATGCCTTCTATGTTCATTGGACTACCATCAATGTGGTGATTTATGGGAACTGAATTGTGCCCAAAGGGGATGCTGACACACATTTGATCATTGAGCTTCAGGCCATGCCTCTAACAGCATACATTGGTCTCAGTGAGGCCTTTCTGCTGGATGTCAGCATCACATGGGTAGTTAATAATAGCTACCAACATGCAATCGTCTGCAAACCTTGTCAACCAGAGTACCCTTGTGATGGTCTGCACTTCAGAGAAGTAGATACCAAACAGGGGAGGACCTGGGACTGAACACTGTGAGACTCCACTCATGACTGGCCATCACTCTGACTTGGAGTCAGCTACTTTCACACCGTGAGTCTAGGTGTGAACCAGTTTGCAACCACCTAGTGATATAGGGGTTGATGCTTACCTTAGTGAGTTTTCTATGATTCCAGAGTGGGGAATGGTATTAAAGGCCTTGGCCAGATCAATGTAGGCTCTATGACCACCTTGACATCATCCACAGCTCTGGTGTCTGACTCAAAGAAGTTAACCAAGTTGAGCAGGCATGATCTACCCTTCACAAAACCAAACTGTGTGGGATCCAGACTTTGGAGATCTCTCATATCCTTGTTTAGTAGGTCCATGATGATGTGTCAATAGCTTTGCATATCAGACTCATCAGGCTAATGGAGTGATAGTTTCCAGGGTCTGTAGTCGCTCCTACTTTGTGGAGATGGATGATTGTAGCAGTGCACCATTTGGTAGGGACAAAGCCTGAGGTGAGGCTGTGATTGAACAGTGCGCACAAGTGTGGTGCCAGGTCACTCTGTAGTTCATGTACAACACAGCCAGGGATATTCTCAGGTCCCATAGAAGATGTATTCCTGGTCTTGGGCAGTGCTATTTTAACCTATGTAGCAGTAATACTGGGTGTCTGGCAATCTACTGGTATTGTGATTGGTCCTTTGTGGGGGATGAGAGGGGTCAGGTTGGCACTGAATCTGTCGGACAGTATATATTGGCAATATCTGTTGGCTCGGTATAGGAGGTACCAATCTGCAGTAGCTCAGAACACATCTGGGTACTGGCGTGGAGATTATTCACATACCTATTAAAGGGCTTGTGTTTGTCTTTCCTATCTGCTGCAATTCTGTTTTCATAGCTAGCTTCAGAGGATTTGATGAATGATCTCAACCTTTTGTTGAGGCCGATAAGGGAGTTGTTCCATTCTTGGGACTTCACCTTTTTCCGCATCAGTTTATTTGTTCTATTGTCAAGTTTGTGTATGGCAGGGGACCACCACATTGGCTTCCTGTTTTGGAGGACAACGTCTTGGTTCTATTGGTCATGGCGAGATCCATGCATATGTGTATGTGTTCATACAGTCCATTGGTATATGATCCAGTTGTCATGCAAATATTCTCCATTTGCATGGGTGCCGTGAACTTAGCCACCTCTGTTTTAAGGAGCCCAAAGTTAGCTTTGGAGGTGCTAGTCATGGTGGTTACCTTTGCGGGGGTGGGTGGGAGGGATGTGGATTCCCAAGGTGATTAGTTTGTGGTTGGACCCACACTCAGTATTTTGACATGTGGACCCAACAAGGTCATGTATATCACCACGTACATCATGGATAGTTGCATCCACCACCCTGAGTATTTGTGTGTTGTGATGTTCACTATGTGCCTGTGCATCTATGACTGCCTGGATCATTTGTCTGATGACTCCTTCTGTGGCACTTGCAACAGTGACCCGATGAGCAGTGTTCCTCCTGCAAGCACCCCTGTCCATTCGCCTGTGTGGTACCTTGTCTGCACTCTGGCTATGGCCAGTATCTACGGTCACACCTGCCATAGTCACCACACTAGCCTGTTCAATGCCACTACCTGCCAACTGTCCATCATCTGTGGCCACTGGTAATAGGGTATATGAGGGCATTTTTACTGTGTGGAGTGATGGTGTGCACATGAGTGGGATGCCAACTAATGGCACAGATTCAGCCCCTAACAACTCCACCTGCACCTCAGTATTCCTACCATCATTGGCAGAGTCTGCAAAGATATTGACATTGTTTGAAAAGGGGGGAACCCAGACCCCATCACCACCTGTGAGAGGAAGATAACATATGTGCATTAATACCTGCACTTTGATGTTGACTGGTATATATACACACACACACACACACACACACACACACACACACACACACACACACACACACACTTACAGGTGAGGTGGCACAAATCTGGTACACAGACCACACGTTACCCACATGGTGACATGCATGAAACATGGCTGTCAACATCATGCATTGCAGCCAATTGTAAAACATGTAACTGACAATATAGAGCTCTGGGATACGTGATTAGTGTTAGTGTGGGATGGCTGTTACCCAGCACAGACTGCAGCCATGTACACATCATTGCTGTCCATCTGTGTAGCACAGTGGCAAGTACTACAAAACATACCTCACAACTGTACATATCCTCACAGGATGTGTAGCGGTCTGGCTCATATATCTGCTCTATTTCTCATAACCCCTGTGTTTCTCTGTGACATACATGGGATGATCTGAGGAGTGACATCACTGATTAATGACATACATGTGAGTGTCAGATCTGCAAACGAGCAGTGAATGTATGGTCACACAATCCCTGTTACACCACCAACCTTGTAAGCTTACAGTGGATATAATAAGTATACACAACCCTGTTAACATGCCATGTTCTTGTAATATATATAGGATGAGACCACAATAATGCATTCAAATATGTCACCCACCTTCCATGGGACATATGACCTGTGCAATCCAATCGATAAACAAACACATGTGATACGTGTAAAATATGATGACTGCAATATGTACAATATGTTGATTGCATACGTGTGCACACTCTTAAAATTATAAGTTGTTGAAGCACCTTGTACATTGCTTACAGCATTCACTCTTCTTGTGAAGGTTTCTATCAGCATGGCACATCCTGACTTAGCATTATATGGCCACTCTTCCATGCAAAAGTCACCAAACTCTGTCAGAATGCAAGGGCAGCTCATGTGCACAGCCCTCATCAGGTCACACTGGGGTTTTCTATCTTGTGTAGGTCTAGACTCTGGGTGGGCCAATCCATACCCATTTTTGTGATCAGGTGGAGCCATTCTTAGGTAGCTTTGGGTGTATGCTGCAGTTCTTTGTCATGTTAAAGGCTGACACATCACCTCATCCTCAGCGTTCTTGCAGACACCTGATGGATTTTGGGTAGACATGGGTGTTATTAGGAAATGTTCAGAATTTCCATTGCTGTGACTACAGGCCCTGCTCTGTCTGTGGAACAGGAGCCCCAAAGCAGGCCACTGCCACCAGTATGATTCACCATGGGGATGTTAGTGTTCAGGTTATGAGAGGTGTTGCTTGTGCACCACACATTCCTGTTGGTATTGTGGCTGTGAGGTCGATCCCTAGTCTCATCACACCATAACACATTTTCACACCTGCCTTTGGGAGACATGATGTACTGCATTTCAATTTGCATCCACCCCTGGCTATTTTTGGTGTGTGGGAATGCTTCCATCTTCTGACCCTACCCCATACGCCAGATGTATGCAGCATATGGGAGAGTGTTCTCACAGGCAGTACAGAAAACCAGTACTAGCAAGGGGTTCCTGCAACTCCCTCGGTGTTGCTGTATGTCCCCTGGCAACCTCCCTTGCCAGGTCTTGACATGTGTTGTCATCATTTTTGGAGGGACATTAGGTTCTTGTCAACAGCACTATTTTCCCATATTCACTCCACCTTTTGACAACTGTCTCCACACTCTTCCATGGTGTATGCACTGCTGTGGTAATGTTGCTGTACCCTACTCTTGACTGATAGCTTTCAAATATGGGATCCCTTTTCTGCTTTGTATGCTGTCTGCAAGCCATGGCTGTTGCTGTTACAGGCAACTGAGTATATATCATGATTATCCCACGTGGACAGCAGACTGTTATTTGGTGTTAGTCAGAGTGCCTTTACTTGATGGCTGGTGTGTACCCAAGCAGATTGTATGCTGTCAGTAAATCACAAGCTGCTGCACTGACATATTATTTGAAGGGTGTGCACACATATGCATCCAGCGTATTGTGGGGTTTGTATACTCCATA
Source organism: Protopterus annectens (assembly GCF_019279795.1). Taxonomy (NCBI): domain Eukaryota; kingdom Metazoa; phylum Chordata; order Ceratodontiformes; family Protopteridae; genus Protopterus; species Protopterus annectens. Next base: position 279,725,854 of record NC_056734.1, on the reverse strand, counting down.
TTTAGTGGCCAACAGATTGATTGTTTGTACAGGGAATTGTTCATGTTACAGGTCACATTACAGTTTGAAAAAGATGAATACTGACATATTGTGGTCTCAATTTGTATAGATATCACAAACACCTACCATCTTAACTGGGGTTTGTACACTGTTTATATCCACTATACAACAGTAATGTTTCACACATGTCTCTACCTTAGGCCATTTGTCCAACCATTGTGTTGCTCTCTGTCCAGACGTCTTGCACTGACAGGCCATGTGTTATGCTACAGGGATGATACATTCACATCAGATAGGCCCCTGTGGTGACCACTGTGATGCAATGCAGTTGACCCCAACACAGGTGAACATGCACGTAAAGCAATGTGGCTATGAGTGACAGTTGTGTGCACAGTACACTGCATGGCTTTCACATGCCTGGGGTATTGGCAAACCACGACAGTACAATTGCATACTCACCAGCTGCAGGCTGCTATCCCACATGCAGACAGGAGGGACCTAGGTAGTTGTGTGAGGGGAATATGGTCAGCAAACCCACAAGTGGCATTGGTACAGGATGGATGCAGCGTATGTGCACATGTACAGTACAGCCCGCAATACCACACATTTTGCTGTCTTTCACCACAGATGTCTATGTATTAGAAAACCCCATCCACAACTGCAATCTGACCTGACATATGTACATAAATACTCTACAATTATAAGTATGTCTGCTACACTAATCTAGTAATCTACACTGGGGCCTTACCTGCACACTCCTCATCCATTTTCTGGGTGTCAACCACCTCCAGTATGTGGGGGGTTTGTACTTTGATGTTGTACTGGGATGGGTGCCCCAAGGTACCTGTGGAGCTCCCTGGTGGGTGCCAGTGGAGCTGCAAGGCCAGGCCCATGCCTGTGGCTGTGCAGTCCCTGGCCACTGCAGCAGCCCTATGCCAGGCATGGTGTATGAGCTCAATTTCACAATGCCAGACTTGTTCATATGTACATGCATGCAGGCCAACATCATTTACCCTGTGGACAAGGTTGTCCAACAGGTCAGTCCTCTCCTGCAGATGTTGCTGGCTCCAGGCAAACATTATGGCATGGTTGTGTAGTATGGCTTCTATAATTATATTTGTCTGAGCCACTGAGAATGTTGACCTTTGCTGATGCGACATTGCACCTGGGAGACATTACAAGGGAGGCACACCGCAGGGCCTCATACATTTGGCAACTATATGTACAGAACCTGCACATCTATATTGAATACCAGTAGCCACCACTCACAACCACACCATACCCCTGTAATGTATCAGCACTGTATCTGCTTGCATTGCACTGCTGGCCCTGAGCTTTCATATTCCCTCAATGAGGCCTAATTAATTTCCTACTCCTGTACTCCTCATTCATGTCTGTGTTGAGGGATGACATGGCCATCTTCCATGTGGCCGTGGTGTGGATGGTGCCGAGCCTTGTTGTGAATATGGTGTGTAATGTTGCTGGGTACACATGCCTGAGTTCATGTAGGATGCAGACAAGGGATGTTATTATTTGCCATGGATACCTACATTTATTGCCTTTCAGTAGGCAATATGTACCTGCTCACTGGTGATGAGGGGAGGGGTGTGGGTGCTGTGCATATCCAGCGATAGTGCTGCTGATCCAGGGGGGTCATGTTTGCACTAAACCTATCTGCAGCGGGTTACCTATAACTATGTTGTGTGTATATGTGGATTGACTGGCCACCATTACAGGGTGGGTGGTATGTGGCCTCAGAGATTGCAGACATATGTGATGATGGCCTTGTGATTGGCTTTGGTGGATGTGTCCAATTTGTACTCATAGTTAGCCTTACAGTACTCCACCTATGACCTTATATGCTTGATCAAACAAAGGCTGACTTGATGCCAGGTTGGTGTGTGCTCCTGATTTGGCCTGTACAGCCAATCTAGGGACCAAGTCTGTGGTTTGTGTATTGCTGCTGTCCACCATAAGCATTCAGCCTACCTTGAGGGGGTTGATGTCATTCTGTTGGGTATTGATGAGGCCATGCAGCTATGTAGGTGCCCACATAGTATTCTGTTGTGGGCCTGGACACAGCTGCTAGTTCCACCATATGGGATGCCCTTCATGTGGGCTTTGCCCATTTACCTGGCCTGTGCAGGGGGCATTACAGAGGTGTGGGGGCTACAGCTTCACAGACAGTAAGTGGAAATACCTCATAGGCCAGGACATGAGGAGACAGCTCAGCAACATGGGAGACAAAGCTTCAGAGTTTGGTACAGCTTATATGTCATTAGAGTTGTTATACACATAGGGGGTTGCTACATTGACAGGGTTTGTCTGGACATGCATTTACTGGGTGACTTGACATCTGACAGTGATATGCCTCTGACATAGCTCTCCACTGGCATGTTGTCCACAGACTGGCTAGATGTTTGCCTATTATGCTTGGTCTGTTCCTCAACCAACATCTGTTTTTGTGGAGTTGGTAGGATAATGTGAGGATTGTAGTCAGTACGTGTTGTCATCCATTGGTTTTCCACAAATCATGTCCTTCAGGGATGTGATGTTACAACAACACATGTAACAGCAGCTACTGTCTCAATTTGTTATGCCATTATGTGTGATATGTCCCTCTTTCCAGCCCCCTGTCCTATACATATGCCATGCATTGTCCAGATGTCCTGCACTATGAGGTGCAGAGGTATGGTATATCATTAATTACCAAATGCACACCAATTAGCATGACAATGACCTGGCAGACTCCTGGCCATGATATGCAGCGATGGCCAGGGTATGTGTCCACATCCTGGTAATTCTGTGGAAATCTGCACATATGACAGTATGTCTGTCTGGCCATTGTGAACAGATTGCCAAGATTGTGTAGCAGTGTTGTGTGCTTATGTTTTTTAGGCTGGGTAGGGAGAGTAGCAGCTGTGAGTGACATACATCCTTTACCTATCTGACGCTGCATGCTGCTGCAGCTGCTGGTGGTCTGTCAGGTCTGTATGCTTGTAGGGGATGACTGTGAAATGTCATGTAACACCTCAGGATTCTCAGTACACTGTGAATTTGGGTAGTATATGTAGGGGTAATGTGTGAGTGGCAAACAGTATGTGGTTGTCTCACAGTATTATACTGTTGTGTTCAGTTTGCTTACTTGTATGTTGCTGTCACTGTGGTGCATCCACAGCAAATTCAAGTCTAAAATTTTCAGGAAGGATACCTTTAGCAATACCTAATTGGAGTATTCCAGTTGCCACCCAAGTAGGCAAAAGAAAAGCATTGTCAAGGGACAATGTATACAAGCTGCTCGTATGACCTCGGAATATCAGGATATGGTCCAAGAATTGGAATACATAGTTACCCTATTTTTGGAGAGAGAGTGTCCGAAATATGTAGTCGAGGATGCCATAGATTACATCAGATGTGAGTGGGGGAACAAATACAAACCACTATTGGGGGTGGAAATGGTTAAGAATAGTAAGCAAGTTGAGGATCTGAGATCCACTAGTTACAGTAGAGCATGTGTAATACCCTTTAATGGCTTCACGGGGGATGTCAAAAAGATTATTAGAAATAATTGGAATATTTTAAAATGTGACAATGAGATTTTCCAAATAGTGGGGGATGAACCAAAATTTGTTCCCTGGATAGGTTACAATCTTAAAAGGAAATCTGAGAACCAAAGTCATATTATTCAGTCCACTATTGGTGGTACCACCAAGTGTGGACATTGCAACCAATGTTATGCAATTTTTGTAAACAATACCCTGGTAGTAGATAACAAGCATCACACTGTATTGAGATTCAAGAAGGGGAATTGTCAGATGCAAAATGTGATATATTTTGCTAAGTGTAATGGGTGTCCCAGATTTTATGTGGGAAAGACTGGGAGGCATCTAAGATGTAGGATTTATGTTCATTTGTATACTGTTAGGAAAGAGGATGGAAACAATGCCTTATACAGGCATATTAGGGATAGTGATAGATGTTCACCTTTAAATTTGCCACATTAGAGGTGTTGAACAAACTAATTAGAGGGGGCAATGTTAAAGCATTACTAGGAGAGAAGGACGTTAGATGGCAAATTCTTTTGAATGCCACCACTCCACCAGGTATTAATGATTATATCACCATCAAACCTGTTATTGAAGCAAGGATTTATTAAAATAGAGCATAATATTTTTTTCTCATGAATGGGGATGTGACATCATCTCCTGAATAATATAATTTGAGTATGAGAAATTGTGATTGGTGATGTAAAGTATTTAAATCTTAATTGATTTGCATTTGTTCTGATGGAGTCTATATATTTTTTTGATGAAAGCGCTTAACTTGTAAATTTTTAATAAATGTTTTAACTTTTAACCGAGCCGCACCCTGAGTTTCTACATGCCTTAGTATTCTTCACATAGTTGTTTGGTGTTAAATAATATTCTTTCTAAATCCCACATACTCCTGGTACAAGTGTTTTTTTTTCCTCTCAAAAGAAAGGTATGCAAAACAAGTAAGTCTAAATTACCTACTGTTTTCCTGATTGTTTCAGGACATTAGCTGCCCCCCATTCTGTACTTCTAACTGCAGTCTCTTTATATGCTATTTTAACTATTTGTAAGCTCTGCTGTTTTTCTACTTCTACTAAACCCTTCTCTTATAAATTATTGTATTCTTAATTTCCACATAGCTCCTTGGTAAAATTGGTTTATTTCAATAAGAAAGGTATGCAAAACAAGCAAGTCAGAGTACCTACTGCCTTTTCTTATTGTTTCTGTAGACGTGCACATCTGTGAAATTAGGGGCAGCCCTTTTCATCATACTATCGGCTATCTACCAACACTTTTTCTGGTCTATTCTGTCCTCCGCTCCCCCAAAAGACCTATTACAGCTTAACCTAGCTTTCTGAAGCTACAGGAGCCAAAGTCCTGGCACTGCTGTAACATTAAGGTTAGTACCCAATCGTGTCCTAGTCCCACCCTTATTTGAAAACTTACCTCTACTCCTTGTTGGTTCCCATATTTAACTAAATTTATATCTTACAATTGGCTTTTCAGTAGTCAAATTTCAATCAATAAAGATTGTATTAGTGTACCATACCCTCGTCAAGCTTACTGATAGTTTTATTTGAAGATCCTTACCTGCAGACTTTGGTGCTGCCCTTCTCCATTTGCCCTCGCTAATGCTCAGGCTCAGTCCACTCCCCTACCCAGCCCCCATTTCCCACTCACCCCCACTACCCCTAGTCTTATACCTAGCCATCTCCACTCACCAAAACTCCAACCAATCACAGATTAGCCATTCCTTTACATTGCCCTCCATTAACCTATACCAAATTACATCCCCTCCATATCCACACTCACAATAATGAAACCATCACATAATCATAGAATAACCACTATCATTTCATGCAATTTCAGTATCCAATTTTTCCTAACATTAACCCTCTATCTCACCTCCTACCAAACCACACTAAATGCTACCTATGCTACCCCAGCAAAACATACCTCCACTTATATTCCTCACACTCCTCACTACAGCCAACACATATCCCCAAGCCTATACCATCACACTACGATAGCACCTAACTCACTCATTTTACTCCCAATCACTCCTAGCTCACTAACAAGTATATAGCCATCCTAACTAAACTTTCCAAACTCTTACATCATATAAACTGACAACTGATCCTAGCAGGAGACAAACACCCAAATCCAGAGCCTAACCCTATGCAACCTACCACAGATATTTCAACCTTTTCCTCTAGCCATCTACCCACTACTAGACCAAAAACCAGCCTACTAATTCTGAACTTAAATATTCAAAGTATTAATAATAAGGTACACTCATTGCATACACTACTATCCACCTACTCCCCTAATATATTATGTCTGACTGAAACCTGGTTAAAGCCCACTACAGCAAACAATGAGTTCCTTCTTACTGGATACAATGTACTACATCATGATAGACTGTCTAAAAAAAGGGTAGGGGTAGCATTACTCTATAAGAACATTCTAAATATCACTGCTATTAATCCACAAATTCCTTCCTTCAATAACTCTGAACTCCTCCTAGCTAAACTCAAACTTAGTGACAAAAAGTTAATCAATATTATCACATGCTATATACCACCCAGCTAACAACATCCCTACCCTAGAAGCCTTTCTACAATGGACTAGTCAAAATGTGCCCCAGGAAACTATCGTCTTCAGTGACTTTAATATAGATTAGAACACATGTTCAGTTATTAACCCAACAAGCCATATCCATCTCCAGTGGCGGCTGGTGACTTCAAATCACAGGGGGGCTGCAGGAGATGCTGAATGGGTGGGGTCGAAGGGAAGGGGTGTGGTCAATCATAAAGGGGAGGAGCTATGCACAAAACCACAAAAAACTAACTTTAATTAAATACGCTGCCCTGGGTGGCAAACCATCATTATGAAAGTCCAATCAAGACAAAAATAAGTGTAGAAGAATAAAAATATTTCAATGCATTGGCTGCATGACAGCTTACTTAATATCTAGATGGAAACAAAAGGTTGTGAGGCATGAAAAAATAAATTACTTTTTAAATACATTACTGGAATGCCAGTCAAAATCAAGTATAAGAAAACCAGAAGCACTCAACTCAAACCACTTCTCCTTGCACTGCAGTTCTAATTATAATATATTCAGCTTTAAAGTACCAAGCAACATGCTGAAAGTAGAAATCTATGTGATGCCCCCACTTGTAAAAATGTTTCTTATCCAAAAGACCTGCTGCCTGACAACTTGTTTCATGGGGAAAACATGATAAAAGTAAAAAATGAAAAGCAAACAAGAAACAAGCTCAAGGTACATTGCTTAAAGGATTACTGTACAGGTTATGGACCACACATGATTGGCATTCTGTTTAGTTTACGGGTAAAGTCTGTAGAGATGACTGGAAGTCTCCAACAAGTGTAATGAGCTTTTTAAAATAATGGAATCCTGTCCTTTAATACCCAAGGCTTATACATTATCTAGTCAAGTATTCTCTGCATGGCAACAACAGAAAGGCTTTCAATGTTGGCAATTCTTTAACAGTATGCTTATTAAAGCTTACTTGCATCTTACGATGTCAGACAAGCTTACCTTATGGTCATTAAAGCATTGCTACTTAAACACAGAGCAACAGGCACTTTGAGTAATAAGCATAAATCTGAGTAATAAGCATAAATCAACAGTACAAAAATATGACAGAAACCAGACCATTCTGCAAAATCAAGGACAGATGAAAAGCCACTGTAGTACTTATGCAGTGTGTCCTCCCCATCCAAGGTAGATACAACTACTCCTTGCCTTGCTTGGACACATCCAGAGTCACTACATGGGGGGAGTGGGGTGCAACAAGCATGTCACAATTTGAAATCTCTCTGGCTGACTGTGATGGCCCTGACACATTTGTCATACCTCTCAACCTCAAAAGCAAGAAATCTGGACAAAGCCATACACAGAAGTGGGACAAAGGCACAACAATAAGGACAATTTTTAAATATTGCTCTAATAAACTTAGAAAGATAATAGAATAGGTCTTGCATTAGTATGAATTTTCTGAAGGGTATAAAATCTGAAACTCAAATGTCTGTCATTTTCTAACTTCAGTCTTTAGTGATTTGTCACTAATTTGCCAAAAAACACAATTTTATGAAAAATGGACCAAAAATGTGATGCAAAAATATAAAATAGACACACAATACAGCTGCTACCTGTCAAAGAAGGGACACTTTAATATTAGTACTGCTACCTTGAGCAGCTGACAAAATAAAAGAATCTACATGCATTTCAAGTAATCTATAACTTTGATTATTACAGTTATTTCTTAATTGTAAACCCCCCCATGTTTTCTTCCAGAATTGCTATTTTGTGGAGGGATTATTAGGGGGAAGAGCAACATTTTGAGCCAAAATCGAGGACAGTTGGAGGTTGGCTATGCCTAATTCTATAAAGCAATTTATTTGCATGTACCTCTCAACCTGTTAATGCAGTAAATCTGAACAAGGCCAAATATATTGGGGGCACATATAAACAGTACTAAAAATTGCTCTTGTATAAATTGAGACAGTTGATAGAATGGCTCTTACTTTAACATGCATTTTTATGAAGGTTATGAAGTCTGAAACTTATTATTTAGTGACTTCTGGCAAATCATTTAGGAATTAAAACTACAAATTTTATGAACAACAAACCAAAAATAAGAAGCAAAAATCTATTCATTCTTTGAAAATCTGGACAGTTGGGAGGTATAGTTCAGCTGGGCCTGTCTGAGTTTGCTGCCCCCCCCCCTAACAAAATAATGGTTGAATGGAGCCTCTGCAGCCATTCCAATGAACCATTACTTGGCTATTTCACTCCATTTACCATAAACACTAATGTGCATACTGCTTTACTTCAATGATGAGTTGGACTTCATTTGAAAGTTTTATTTTGTATTTTACAGCACAAACATTAAGTCATCTGTTAATCAAAGCAATGCAGTCTCACAATGAAAACTTAGCATTAAAACTTCTCTGCCCTTGAAACTCACATTCATTTAAACAGCATTGAAACCCACATTCAAAGAAAATACATTTTGCCAGTGGCAGATAAAGATTAATTTTGGGCTGTTTTCGAATCATAGGCCCCTTGCATATGAAACATACATGTGCTCTTTGATACACCTTCCTCATTGTACTAAAATTATATTCCTTGTACAATACAGTACACTTGTTAGAGGGTGTTTTAAATTTGTTTTGAACATTTTTCCAGTAAGCAATGAAACAAAACATATGCACCCATAATGGCAAAACTGCCCAGTTGAGAACATTTATCATAAAAAAGTCTACTCAGACTTCCACAGTCCATCATTATTAGTAAATATACACAATTCTACAGTCCACCATTATTAGTAAATATGCACAATTCCACAGTCCACCATTATTAGTAAATATGCACAATTCTACAGTCCACCATTATCAGTAAATATGCACAATTCTATAGTGCACCTTTATCAGTAAATATGCACAATTCTACAGTCCATATTCAGTGAATTCAGTTCTTGCCATAGCTGTCAACCTTAGCACAAAAACCTGGACGAAGCCAATAATGGGGGAATACAGTCCCAAAAATAGGGACAAATTTAAAATATTTGTCTTATAAACTTAGAAAATTGCTAGAAAAAAAGGTTGTGCTACTATGTATTCTGAAGAACATGAAGTTTGAAATTCAAATGCCGGTCAATTTTACTGCGGACAGAACAAAAACAATTTTCAGCAGAGACACAGGGATTAATACTGCAGACACGTCTTTGTAAAATGGCAGAGCACCAGCGCAAATCCACACAAACACAGGGAGGAGATGCAGATTCCACACAGAAGCCACCCCAACCAAGAATCAAACCAGGAAACCTATAGCTGTGAGGCAACAACACTACCACTGCACCATCCAATCTGCGAGGAATTAAACATTCAGAAACCTGAAGTCTGAAATTCAAATGCCGGTCAATTTTACTGCGGACAGAACAAAAACAATTTTCAGCAGAGACGCAGGGATTAATACTGCAGACACGTCTTTGTAAAATGGCAGGGCACCAGAGCAAATCCACACAAACACAGGGAGAAGATGCAGACTCCACACAGAAGCCACCCCAACCAAGAATCAAACCAGAAAACCTATAGCTGTAAGGCAACAACACTACCACTGCACCATCAAATCTGTAAGGAATGAAACATTCAGAAACCTGAAGTCTGAAATTCAAATGCCGGTCAATTTTACTGCAGACAGAACAAAAACAATTTTCAGCAGAGACGCAGGGATTAATACTGCAGACACGTCTTTGTAAAATGGCAGGGCACCAGAGCAAATCCACACAAACACAGGGAGGAGATGCAGACTCCACACAGAAGCCACCCCACCCAAGAATCAAACCAGAAAACCTATAGCTGTGAGGCAACAATACTACCACTGCACCATCAACTCTACAAGGACTTAAACATTCAGAAACCTGAAGTCTGAAATTCAAATGCCGGTCAATTTTACTGCAGAGAGAACAAAAACAATTTTCAGCAGAGACGCAGGGATTAATACTGCAGACACGTCTTTGTAAAATGGCAGGGCACCAGAGCAAATCCACACAAACACAGGGAGAAGATGCAGACTCCACACAGAAGCCACCCCACCCAAAAATCAAACCAGAAAACCTATAGCTGTGAGGCAACAATACTACCACTGCACCATCAACTCTACAAGGACTTAAACATTCAGAAACCTGAAGTCTGAAATTCAAATGCCGGTCAATTTTATTGCGGACAGAACAAAAACAATTTTCAGCAGAGACGCAGGGATTAATACTGCAGACACGTCTTTTTAAAATGGCAGGGCACCAGAGCAAATCCACACAAACACAGGGAGAAGATGCAGACTCCACACAGAAGCCACCCCAACCAAGAATCAAACCAGAAAACCTATAGCTGTGAGGCAACAATACTACCACTGCACCATCAAATCTGTAAGGAATTAAACATTCAGAAACCTGAAGTCTGAAATTCAAATGCCGGTCAATTTTACTGCGGACAGAACAAAAACAATTTTCAGCAGAGACGCAGGGATTAATACTGCAGACACGTCTTTGTAAAATGGCAGGGCACCAGAGCAAATCCACACAAACACAGGGAGGAGATGCAGACTCCACACAGAAGCCACCCCAACCAAGAATCAAACCAGAAAACCTATAGCTATGAGGCAATAATACTACCACTGCACCATCAAATTTGCAAGGAGTTAAACATTCAGAAACCTGAAGTCTGAAATTCAAATGCCTGTCAATTTTATTTAACATTTGTTAATCAGGACAGTCTGACTTGGAACAAAAAAACAATTTTCAGCAGAGGCCCAGGAAGAAATAATTCAGCCATGTCTTTGTAACATGGGAGGACACAAAAGCAAACCCACACAAACACAGGGAGAAGATACGGACCCCACAAAGAAGGAACCCCAGCCAAGAATCAAACCTGAGAACCTGCAGCTGTGAGGTAACAATGCTACTACTACACCATCAAATATTAAGCATTGCAACATTTACAAACCACAGATATTATGAGGAACAGATCAGATCAAATATGAGGCAAAAATCTGCAGTTTTTTTACAAATGGTGGTGGGTAGGGAACTCAAGTCTTTAACACCTGCATACAGGGTACAGGGTTCAAGCCTGAGGTATTCCCTACCACACCACCATGAGCACCTGGGGCATTTACACACACACACACACAACTCTATCCAGTCCAGTTAAAAGCACATAAAGTAAAGTAAAATGCACCATACACTTACCTGTCTGTTCTCCATACCATATCCTGCCCGTGCAATACTCACAAAGACCCGTGAGATCCCAGCAAAGCTCCTTCCCGACGAGATCCCAAGCTCCCTCCTGAGACTGTTCTGACTGCTACTGTTGCAGTCCGGACGCGATATATCTTCCCAGTGTGTCTGTGCACTTTAAAAGTGCACAGACGTCTCCTTGTGTCCCTCTATGGGCCCTGCCGGACTGCCGTGAGCATGCGCATAGACCGACGGTAGTCGGGACTACTGCGCATGCGCGAAATTTAAAAAAAATTATTTTTTTTTGTTTTCTTTTTTAATTTTTAGTTTGAGGGGGCTGCAGTCCGGCAGCCCGATGCCACGAGCTGCCCCTGTCCATCTCTACAGTTTCTCATAAGTCATCCAATCAAGCACTACATTAGGAAATGCAAACAAAATCAAAAAGAGACTATTAGATGCGATCTTAATAAATAAGACCAACACCTCTTACCAATCAGGCATCCTCTCGGACTCCCTTAGCAACCATCAACTCACCTACCTACTAAAATTAAAAGCCCAGGCCAACCCTTCCCCCATACTACAAACAACCCATAACGTAAAAAAATTGACCCCAATAAATTCAAACTTGAGCTAAAGTACCATAACTGGAACATACTAAAAGTACTACCACTAGAAAAAGATGTAACCCATTTCAATAACACTTTGCTAGAAATCTTAAATGCCCACATTTCAGCATGGACCGCTAAACTCAAAATGAAAACAGCCCTCTGGCTTACCAGAGAAACTAAAAATAGAATATCAGAAAGGAATAAAGCCTAGTATCACTGGAGACCCACAAAACCCCCAGCAGCTAAGCAACAATTCCAAAAACTTAGAAATGTGACAAAAAATCAGTTCTCCAAGATAAAAATAATTATTTCCTCCAGCTACAACACAAGCATCAAAACAACCCCAAGAAATTCTGTGAAAGAATAAATAAACTACTCTACCCTGGCAGACACTCTACCCCACCTCCAACCTCCACTAGTGAAATCACAAATATACCAGACACATTTAACAAATACTTCATAAAAACTGTTTCTAATCTTGTTCAAAAACAGCCCACATCCACCACCACTAATTACCAAAACCTGTAGATAGACCCAAAACAACCTTCCAATTTCAACCCATCCCAAACCAACTATGTCAAAAGGTTGCTATCTAAACTTAAACCTACTACACTAACAGCTGATGGCATACCTGCTGAATACCTTCAATTGGCTGTCAATGAACTTGCCTTCCCTATATCCATCCTTCTAAACAGATCTATCTCAGAAACCTCAATACCACCTATCTGGGAGATCTCCTATACTAGCCCCCTCCATAAAGCCAGTACCTCCACTGACCTTGCCAACTATTGCCCCATAGCCATCCTGCCTCCACTAGCTAAAATGCTTGAGAAATGTATACACAACCAACTTATGTCATACCTCCTTAACAACCAACTTCTCTCTCTTACCCAACATGGATTTCAGACTTCTCATACCACAGCCACCACCCTACTCTCTTTCACAATCATTAACCAAAACAAACACACAGGCAATCTAACTTCTGCCATATTCTTGGACCTATCACAGACCTTTGATATGGTCAACCATCTTAAACTTGTGCAAGCCCTTACTGACCTTGGCCATAGTAACCAACCATTAGCTTGGTCTCAGAATCTATAAGAAAGACAACAAGCAATTCAGTGTGGGAGAACAACCTATCCACACTGCTACCCATCACCACAGGAGTCCCACAAGGTTCCATTTTAGGTCTCCTCCTATTCTCCATTTTCACCAATAACCTCCACAGCATCTGTCAAGATGCAACAGTTATACAATATGCTGATGGCTCAACACATGTCTGTTCAGCCAATGATCCTCAGAAATTTCTCCGTATAACCCATAAAGCCTTCCATACCACCAAAAACTAGTTTCTTAACAAAAACTTAATACTAAATCCCCCCAAAAAACAGCTGTTGCTATTTACACCTAATAAATCTACCATAATACCCAGCCCATTTAATATTATGTCCAGGGATGGGACTCTCATCTTCTATGACACTCACACGAAATTGCTAGGAGTGACCATTGATAACAACCTCAAATGTGATCAACATATAAATCAAACCATTAGAAATATCCACAAAAAATTGGGCAGTCTATATAAAAATAAACCATTACTAATACAACCTGCTATGATAACAATTGCTCAGACTCACCCCCTTTTCACACTGTTTTATGCCTCACCCATTCTCACCAACTTACCCAAAACCAAAATTGTCAAACTCAACATCTGTTACAATCAAATTGCAAAATTTGCTACTGGTGCCACCTACCAAGCCCTCCACTGCCATTCCCTAAAACAACTTGGCTGGCTTGAATTCCCTTATCTTCTAAATTATCATCAGCTTTCCTTTGCCCACAATCTCCTACTACTCCCAGACAAAATTCCAGCTCTGGCCAATCTACAAGCACTACAAGCTAAAACTAGACAACTTCACTCTAGCGACAAAAAAATAATCAAGGTCACCAAGGCCAACAACACATCAGGGGACTCCCTCTTCCCTAACTATATAGGCAAAATTTGGAACACCCTACCTACTGCTATTACCTCAGCAGTCTCAAAGGTTACATTTAAAAGACTCCTGAAAGAACATTTAAAGGACACATGGATATGCACATTTTCCCACCTGGCTGACCTCCCCCCCACCTTCTCCCCTTACTCTTGCCCTCTGACTTCAGCTTCATCACCAAAAGAATGCAACTTCTCTAGCTTCATTCCAGTTCAACCTCTAATTCTAACCTCTTAGTCAATACCCATATGTCACTGCTAGGACAATCTGTTATCTATCCGCTAAACTTTTCTCTTTACACCTCTACTCTTACTTTAAACTTAAGCTACGTATGTCTCCTGATTTTCTTACTTAACCTGTTATCCAATTTCCCATCTCTCTCATCTCCTGCTACTATACTCCCTACTATGTCTAATCATTGCTCTCTTTGTTGCTATACTTTCTACTGTGGCTAACTTCCTCACAACTCAACTGTCTAAAGCAAAAAATGCAACCCCTACTACCAGTGTTCACCATTATGTAATGCCTCAACCTAAAACTGTAAAAGATGTGTTCAGGCTATGTAAATATGTTAAATCTTAAGCTTCAATGCTATGTTACTAGTCATTGTTAAGTTTGGTACTATCTGTGTAAATTTGCATTAAGCTTGAATGCTATGTTACTAGTCAATATTAAGTTTAGTACTATCTATGTAAATTTGAATGCTTCTGTATACACCTTATATTTTGCTTAAAATTTAACTGTGGAGCTTTTTTCCCTGTGCCTCCTCTGAAAATGGACATGAATCCAGTCGGACTTTCCCAGTCAACAAATGTAAAATAAATAAATAAATAAATGGAACATTTTTTTCTTTACAATGGAAGAGAAACTCCCCCAGATTCAGCAAGCTCTGCACTGTGTGCAGGAATAGTGCAGGAGCTCCTGGAGGCAATATGGCCACTGTGTGATCCAGGAGTAAGCTCCAGGGACGTGCAAGAGTGCTCCTGCACTATACCTGTACAGACACAGCTCCTGTATGCAAATTATCCCATTTTCAGGTGAAAACCATGCAAATGAGGTGAATTTGTGATCCAGGAAGCTGTCAGATGGCCGTGCAGGACTAGTGTAGTGTGCAGAAATGTACTTGGTTAGTAACCAAGTACATTTCTGTAAACTACAAAACAGAGCCATGACAGCTCCAAATAAAGGGTGTATAGTATGTGTATAGCATGCCAATGGCCAAATATATGGCCATTGGCATGGAAAATAGTTGGCAAAAAAAAAAAAACTTTTATTTTTTTAGCCAGTGTCGGCTGTTTAAGCATAAGGCAGCTGCACGCAAACAGGATTGGGCCGAAAATAAAAATAAAACCTGAAATAAGCATTTTAACCAAAGTCACTATTTTGCCATTATAGTCATTGGCAGGCAGAAGACAACATGGCCAGTAAATAGTGGTTGCTAAAGTGGAAGGCTCAGTGTGTGACCTGTAACTATGCATTAACAGGCAATCCTATGCAAATGAGGGGAATTATCCTGAATCCCAGCGTTCCCCTCAGTGCTAGCCAGCACCCAACAGTGTATGTGCAGGAATAGCATGGTTCAAGCCTAAGAGTTAGCTGACATCATATGGGGTGTGTCAGGCATACTGTAAGGTTATTGGAGCTCTGCAGCTCGGGTTTGCCCTTAGCTTAGCAGAGCTAAGCAAGGGGGTATGTCTGCGGCTGCCTAGCACTTGTTATATTGCCTAAGCACGAGTGCGTGCCGCTCACCAAGTTTTAAATGAGAAAAAAAGAAGTAAACCAGGAAATAGCAGCTGTGTGCACATTAGAGCACTGTGTTTGCGTACATGCCCCCGGGCTTAAACAGGAAGGCAATGAGAAGGGAAAAAAGCAGTAGGAAGGTAATCAAGGAGAACTAGCATAGGTGGCAGGTGAAATGTATCAGAATCAGCCAATTACACAGGCAGGAGCCCAGCCCAGCACACTACTATAAACTATGTAAACACCTTTCCCTCTGTTTTTTCCCACATACTCTACACCACCAGTGCACACAAGCTGGGAAATTTTAACAAACAAAAGCAACAAAATGATAGGGGCTGCAGCAGCTATCACACATCAACATGTGGAAGGGGCTGAGGGTGGTGAGGATGAGAATGCTGTTGACCAACCCACAGTGAGGAGACGGAGAAGAGTGTACAGACCCAGGGTAACCTACGAGGGGCTACATGAGCTGGAGATAGTGGAGTGCTATAGGGTGGACAGGGACCTCCTACAGCAAATTGGTGAGCTGTGCCAGCCACACCTGACACACAGAACTAACAGAAGGGAACCCATCCCAGTGGATAACAAGGTATGTGTAGGCCTAAGAATACTAGCCACAGGTACCTTCCAAACGCCAACTGCGGATATCATGGGGATCTCACAGGCATCAGTATCCAGGGTACTCCATCAGTTCCTGGATGCCATGTCAGCACATGCCAGTGAGCACGTATATTTTCACAACACCCGTGAGGCATTGGCCAGCAATATGCATCTCTTCCACCAAATAGCAGAATACCCTGAGGTAGTGGGTGCTATAGACTGCATGCACATGTGCATCAAAGCACCGCCCAGTGAGTAGGGTAGGGTCTACATTAACAGCAACAGCTTCCCCTCCATCAACTGCCAGGTTGCGTGTGATGAATGTGTGCGCTGGCTGCCCTGGAAGCTATCACGACTCCCACATCTGGCATCTGATGCAGCTGTACCAGAGATTTGCCAGTGGGGATATCCCTTATGGTCACCTAGTGGTGGATGCTTGTTACGCACTGGAGCCATTGCTGACACCCATCAGAAATGCACACACACCCAAACAAGAACTCCATAATGAGGCACACGCACAGACCAGAATCATACATGTGTTTGGGATGCCCAAGTCACGGTTCCATTGCCTGGATACATCCGGTGAAGCCTTGCAATACTTACCAGCTACATGTACCCAAATTGTCATTGTATGTGCCATGCTACGCAATATGATCCTGTGGAAACCGCTGCAGCAGGAACAGCACAGGGCAGGGCCACACAGCCATCTCCCACCATTGCCACAGCCTGCACAGGCACAGAGAGACTCGGAGAAGGAAAAAACTGAGCCTGCCCCAGTAGGCAGAAGGAGGCATGCCCAGTATGCACTGGCCTTGGCAAAGAGGCAACACATAGCACATATACTGACACAGTAGGGACCCAGGGAATGTCACCTCTCTCTGACTCATGCATATAATAAAAGGGATGCCAAACATGACACTACCTGTGCTTAATCATGTATAGGGAGTGTACTATGTGCATCTGACATAATCAGCCCTCCAGCACCATCCTCATTACTGGCACAGCCACAAGGCAATTCACTCTTCCTACCATTTGCTGAATGTTGTAGTATGTGCTGTTACCAGTATCTATGGTATGGATGTGAGCATGCAAGGGAATCGGGTGACTGAGTGGGATGCCAGCACATAGTAGACACCTATAATGGCAGCATGAGATCTGTAACAAATACTGGTGTTACCATAGTAGCTAGTACTAGACAAGGTAACAAAACTCACTGCAGGAAATGTGCTGGGCTACATGTCTGTCCATATGACACACACATGCCAGTCAGGGAGGCTCACATACCCAACAACAGTCTCAGCCAGCAGGACAGGTGTAGACAAAAACAAACAAAGGCCGTGCTAAGGCCTCTGATTGATGGCTGTGGGTAACCCCCCACCCCAGGCCTACACAGACAGACTACAATGGGTCAGGCAGTGGGATGTTAGTTCTGAAGGGTAAGAAGTCAGAAACTGAAATATAGGTCAATCAAACCTAAGACTTGTAGTACACTGATATATCTCTAGTCAGCATGATAGGTTAGAATACAGTATGAAATGGAGTACCTGACATACCAGTACAGTCATAGCAAATGTGTACAAGTGTCAGGTGTGCCCCCCCATCCTATGTAGAAATGTAGTAACAGTCAGGTGTGCCCCTCTCAATCCTATGTAGAATTGTAGTAACAGTCAGATGTGCTCCCCCCCAATTCTATGTAGAAATGTAGTAACAGTCAGGTGTGCCCCCCATTCATATATAGACACATAGTAACAGTCAGGTGTTCTCCCCCACAATCCTATATAGAAATGTATTAACAGTCAGTTGTGCCCCCCACAATCCTATGTATAAATGCAGTAACAGTCAGGCATGCCCCCCCAATCCTATGTAGACATGTAGTAACAGTCAGGTGTGCCCCTCTCAATCCTATGTAGAATTGTAGTAACAGTCAGATGTGCTCCCCCCACAATCCTATATAGAAATGTAGTAACAGTCAGGTGTGTCCCCTCAATCCTATGTAGACACATAGTAACAATCAGGTGTGCCCCCGCAATCCTATGTAGAAATGTAGTAACAGACAGGTGTGCCCTCTCATTCATATGTAGGCATGTAGTAACAGTCAGGTGTGCCCCCCCCCACACAATCCTATGTATAAATGTAGTAACAGTCAGGTGTGCCCCCTCCAATCCTATGTAGACATGTAGTAACAGTCAGGTGTGCCCCTCCACAATCCCATGTAGAAATGTAGTAACAGTCAGGTGTGCCCCCCAATCCTATGTAGACATATAGTAACAGTCAGGTGTGCCCCCCAATCATATGTAGACATGTAGTAACAGTCAGCTGTGCCCCCCAATCCTATGTAGAAATGTAGTAACATGTATGTGTAGGTATAATAACAGTGGAGTACAGATTACCTGAGCTGGTCATGGTAGCAGGATAGATTGTAGCATGTGTAGAATATGCAGGTCTGCGTGTGTTAGGTTGGTGTGTGTTGTATCTTGTTTGAGAGTGGTCAATAATGCATACCATGGTGAGGTTTGTCCTGGTGGCCATTGCCCAGTACTGCTGATGACAGCGCCAAGTTCTCACAACTGCTGTGCCAAACACAATGCTTCCCAGTATAACACATTCCAGCAGTAAGCCATAGTAAACGTTTGAAAGTAATATGTCTCACCATCTGAGAGATGGACATGGCATGAATGTCGGCCCAGATATACAAGCAGTACACAGTGGTAAGTACCCCAGACAGACAGTGTATAATATGTAACTGTCAAATGAAAACACCCTTGGAATTGTACATACAGGTTTGCAGCACATTATCTGGGCTTGCAGTAAGGAATACCAATGTCATCTGGCCAAACCCTGACTGACCACAAAGGTCATAGGAATGATGTATTAAGAAACAGCTGATGTCCCTGCACAAGCCAGCATAAGTGGAATGTCCCGTGCATATCTGTGAGTTAGATGCAAGTAGTGTCCATAGCACACATGCACCCAGCTCACCCCGCCACCACCCACAGGTACCACTCCTGTCTTATCCCTGCTGCAATATGACCCCACCTGTGTATGGCAGTAGCAAAAGCATGCAGCATGCAGAGCAGCTGTCCCATGCATGTGTGCCACTAGCTGTAAGCAGCACCCTGCCAGCATCCACACCACTGGATCAATACTGACAGAAACTATTGGCAGGAACACCTTGGACATCTACCCTGTCACCCCAGGGGATATAGTGTATCACAGGCTGGGACTGTAGGACTGACAAAATGGAACGGCCTGCTACAGCTGGCCTGCATCACTACCAAATGGCCTATAGCCCTCTGCCAAAGGGCTGTGTCTCACCCGTACTGCCAATGTATGTTATGTTATGGACTCCCAAATAACAACATAACACAGTCCACAGAACCCAAATGCAAGGCCATGTGGACAAATCACAGTAACATGTCCACTGTGTCCTACTGCATGAACTGTGGACCAACACCAAATTACTGCTGTGATGAGGTGATAACTATAGGGAAATATCAGATAATGTTTGCATAATGTATGGAAGAGGATAGAATAATAGGGGGTGGGAGCATGGGCGGCATGGAGTGTGTGAAGTCCGAAGCTTAGCCATGTGCACATACTATCCCTGGCTGCAAACATAAGAATGGGTGGCTACAAACCTGCTCATAAACTACAATGTGCAGGGTTAATGTCTGGAATTATTACCCCTACCTATGGGTAACCTGTGTGAATCTGTACAGCTGTGAGGTATGGCCACAGAAGGATATGGCCATACTGTCACATCGATGGATGTATAAGCATGGGATCCTCTGCCACCACTGTACCAAGGTGCTGAGCCATTTACACAGACCCAGCAGCAAGTGTCTGCAGCTTTCCCTCCATAATGGCATGAGTGTGCAAGAATATGTAGGCTGCTGACCACAATACTGGACACAGCTGCATTCACCCTGTGTTCCCTAGGACATCACTGCAAGCAAATATGTCTACCTCACAGTACTTGATGACATAAAACATCACAGTGTATAACAGTACATATGTCTGAATATCTCTGCTAACACCAGGACCATGTAGCAGAAGCAGTACAGACACAATTACAAACAGTAACCCACTATACTTTACCCATTTTGATCCATATTGTCAAATGACCTACAGATATCCTGCAGAAGCAGTTTGCTAGCTGTAGGTGTAGAACACAAATGTCTGCACTGGAGTACAATCTACCTGGAATGGATTCACATGTTCAATACATAAGGTCATACTGGGCATTCTCCCACACTTAGAGAAATGAAGGCCATGTCAAACAACAAAATACTGAAAGGTCATACTGGGCATGCCCACACACTTAGAAATGAAGCCCATGTCTGGCAACATCAGTGGACCATACATGTCTGACAGTCACAGATGTTAGTGCATATACTCCTCAGTATGCACCAGCCATGCATTGCACACACATTGGATAGGAATACACACATATCTCCAAGGACAATGCACTATCATAGGCCAAAAGTACACATAGATGTGTGGAAGACAGTGACAGTGACAATGAGCATACCATTAGGAGGCCTGCCCCACCCAGCACACATCCAATTGGCTAAAACCACATGATGTGCAAATGTCAATCACAATAGCCATTTGCCTCTGGAATCCCTCAGCATTATAGTGTCTGTGGTGCTAGTGCTAACTATGCAACATGACTATACAAGTCAGTAGTCATCTAGCAGTTGTATACACATACCTGTGGAATATAAACCTGTGTGTGCCTGAGTGTGGTCTGTCTGCCTCTAGATGAATGGCTTATGGCCATGCTCACACACTGCACTCCCCATTGCCCTACTATGGCTAGCCTGCTGATGTCTTCACCTTGAAATACACCTTTGGGGAAATAGTAGTCTAGTAATCTCTAATGCACGTCATATAGATGCATAATATTGTAGTGTGATGTACTAGTTCGGTAGCAGTTCAAATCTCTTCAAATTAATTTTTGGCAAGTGTGCATGTCTGTGTAGGGGTCAATGTTTTTTAGGCCAGTCACACTCACTATAATTTCAAATGCCCTACTTTGGCATGCCTGCTGATGTCATTCACTTTTAAATATACCTTTGTGGAAAAAGAAGCCCAGTAGTCTCTGTGGGGTGTCCTACAAATGCATAATGCTGTAGTGTGATGTACTAATTAGGTAGGAGTTCTAATCCCAGATGTGGCAAGTGTGTGTGTTTGTCTGTGTAGGGTTCAATGTTTTTTAGGCCAGTCACACTCACTACACTTTCAAATGCCCTACGTTGGCATGCCTGCTGATGTCATTCATTTTGAAATACACTTTTGGGGAAAAAATAGCCCAGTAATCTGCTTGGTGCATCCTATAACTGTGTAATGCTGTAGTATGATAAACTAGGTAGGTAGGAGTTCTATTCCCCACCATGGCATGTGTGTTTGTCTGTGTAGGGAGCAATGCTTTTGAGGACATTCACAATCACTGCAACCTCCAGTGCCCTTCTTTGGCATGGCTGCTGATGTCATTCACTTTGAAATGCACCTTTGGGGAATGATTCACCCAACAATCTCCATGTTGTGTTCTATAACAGTGAAATGCTGTAGTGTGATATACTAGTTAGGTAGGAGTTCTATTCCCAGACATGGCAACTGTGAAACTCTGTGTGTGTGTTTGGTAGTATGTGTAGGGATCAATGTTTTTGTGGCCAATCACAGTCCCTATGCACACCTACAAATGGAGAACATTGATAACTGTGCAGTAACAGGGGCCTGATCCAAGCATCCAGAGAGCACCCATGCAATACCAGCTACAGCTCTCACCAGACCTGTTGGCCACCAAACCAGGACAAAAACAATAAAAGTGGAGGAGTGTCCATATTCACCAAGGATATTCACACCACCAGGCTACTTGCCCAACAAAATGTGTCTTAAATACCCCCGGTGCAACTAACAGTAAGTTAGACTGCATTCCAAATTGTATAGCTTGCTGCAGATCCCCCACCATGCCCATGATACACACTACAGGCTTTGAAACATACTATGAAATATTATGATACAAGCAAACACCCTAATACTGAGTGACTTACACTACCTTGTCATTAACTTGGAAAACTACTTGTGTACCAACATGTGTGCCAAACGGTTCTTGGAAGTCATAATTTCCAATGCCCTGGATGAAATAACCCATAATCCCACCAGGTGCTCAAATATCCTAGACGTAGTTATTACCAACATGGGACATCAGTGCTCCACACCTATGGTCACCCCATTTGTGGTCAGGTATGCCCATGAGCTAATCACACTTAACATCAACATCCCTCCCCCACACCCCAGTAAGGAAACTTCTGTAACACACATCTCCAAAGCCAATGTCATGCTACACATGTCAGACGTGACTAACATCATGACACCCATGTAGAAGGGAACTGAAAGGACAACTGCTGAATCATAAATGAAGGCACTGTATGAACACATCCACTCATGCATGAATCGTGCCATCCAATATTGAACCAAGATGCTCCCCATCCAAGAAAAGGATGCCAATGTGGTGGCCCCCTGCCATAAATATACTGTACAACAAAAGGAGGAAACTCTTGCAGAAATGGGGGACTTTCCAGGATGCAAAATGCTCCCTTACCAGCTACAGTAAGGGCAGAGACCCCTCATAACATCCACCAAAGCTAGTTACGAACATAATATAGCCACAGATGCCAAAGACAACTGCAAGCTGTTCCATAGCTATGTGAGGATTCTAAATGGCAATGCTCAGAACTTCTGTGAGCTACAGCAGGATGGTACTAAATCTACTCCTCCCAGGGATATTGCCAATATCCTGGCAGACCGATTCAGTGCCAACTGCACCCCCTCCCAACCCCAAAGGGCCCATTTCAACATGGATAGATTGCCATATGCTGGTATTAATGGACACATAGTTAAAAACCACACTCTACAGAGCTATGACAACAGCAGCCATGGGACCAGTCCACATCTTGGGCTGTGTACTATATGAGCTACAAACTGCACTTGCGCCTCACCTATGTTTCATGTCTAATCAAAGCCACATGTCAGGCTTTTTGTCCACAGTGTGGTGCACAGCTACAGTTAACCCAGTCCACAAGGGGGGAATCCACCTTGGATTCTTGGAACTACATCCCCAGCAGTATGACATGGCTGCTCTGCAAGGCCATGGAATGTATTATCATGGAAATTAAAACAAAGGCATTAGCAACCTGCAAACACTAGACCCTAAACAGGTTTGGTTTATGTCACCTCCACCTGAATGACAACTGTGAATCCATCTATAGAACCATGGACGAGGGTAAGGTGGTTCACACAGCCTATCCGGACCATGCCAAGCCCTTCAACACCATCCCCCAGTTTGGAATCATAGATAAATGTATCAAGCTGGCCATTACTCCCAATGTTATCCGATGGGCTGCCAACTGCTGTACTGACACAACCCACACTGTAAATGTAGGTGACACCAACCCAAGCCCCAGACAAGTGACAGTTGGAGTACCCTAGGGTTCAGTCCTGGCACTGCCCTTGTTCGGCATCTACTGCTCTGAAGTACAGTCCAACAGTAAGGGACACTGGCAAACAAAGGTTGCAGACCCTGCCAACTGTGTTAATGTGTGTGAGTCCCTCAGACAGTGTGGCTGTTCATGTGGACAAGTACATGTACTACACCTACCTTATCCCTCCCATATCACTGTTGCAGATGTCACTAACCATCAGGTATACTTTTGGACAGCTCCCCAGCATGTATGCTCTGTGGTGCATGGAACAACTGCATAGGCATGTGACAGCAATACATAAGCAGGGGATTGAAACCCTGTACTGGTAAGTATGTTACACAAACATGCTTAGGTTTTACTCTCCCACCATCTCCCTGTCTTACTTTGTCTCTATCTGTCTCTCTCACTCCCTCTCTGGTGGATGTGGAGAAGCACACCTGCTTTGCTTAGGCAGCAGCTTGTGTTTTGTAAGTGATGCTCATGATCAGCTGATGGCATCTGCATGAATTGCAGTCCCCCACTAGCTGATTGCATGTGGAACAGCTGTGGTAACATTCCCATAGCCAATTACATGAAAACACACTACTATACCTAGGAACATCATGGGGGTGTTGGACCTTTTCACTCACTGTGAGCAGGACCTCATGTCAGTGTTTGGCAAGCAGCATCACAGATGGTATTGGGATATACCTCTAACAACATACACTGTGGAGACAGGCCAACAAACAGGAAGGAAATGTGCCAGACATGACTACAGAATGTAAGTGCTGCTCTTCTGCATTTGGAGTAATGTTGGTTTAACAGGGTTTGTGTGGATATGGCTGGTCTACATGATTTAATACCTGTCATGACAGTGTTATGTGTTTGAGGAAACTCCCACCTGTAGGGCTTCTGCAAACTGGGCAGTGTTTGGAGTCTTATGTTTCTTGTGTTACTCACAGATCACCTATCTTAGAACTGCAGAAGCATAGTCTGATGATTGCAGTCAGTACATGGTGACAGCCATGAGAGTTACTGACTTCATATCCCTCATAGGACAAACAACAAACCCTGTTACAACAATAAATGTATGAGGGTATCACAGCAACATGCCAATATAAACCCAGTGTTTGTGGCTCCAGCCACAAGTCTGTCAACCTTTGTACATATGTCATGTAGTAAGAGGTGCATATGTTCTGTACACCATTATTTATTGACATCATACCTGATAACAAGCCAGTCAGATATCAGACTGCCAGACATGTTATGTATAGTAGGGGTTATTTCTGAGGGCATAACCTAGGCATTCTGTGGTTGTGTGTACAGTACTGGGGTCTGTGTACTTATGGTGATTGTCAACCGTATGTGCATTGCGAATACGTACCTTGGCCTGTGTACAGACTGTGGTAGATGTCATTGTTCTTGGTCCTGTTCTATCTGATGTTACATGCTGCTCCAGTGTATGGTACCCTATCGGGTCACATGTTTGTAGGGCTAAACATACACGTGTCCCATACTACAGACAGGCAATGGACCACACTGTGTTGTGACCCAGTTTATGTAGGGTTAATGTGTGAATGGCACATATGAGGATGGTGCTTATCAGACAGTCCATATAGTGTCATATAAAGCTTGCGTACCATATGTGGCTGTGGCTGTGTTCACATTGGTGGTGGGTATGCACTTTCTCACAGGTGTCTGTTACTCTGTGCTGTGTAATGCCTGTAGATCCTGCTATATTTGCAGGTACATGTGTATTCCCCCATGTAAAATGTAGGCCAGTGTTGTGGCAGTCTGCCTGTAGTTTGCACAGTGATTTCTTACATGCCTCACAGCTTAGTGTAATTACCCAGTGTAATGCTATGTCCAGATATTTGCAAGACATACTGCTGCCAGGCCACCATAACAGTTGTGTATTTCTGAAAAAGCAGTGGGATTCTGTACAGATGTATGTCATTAACTACTGGGTAGTATGTGGCTATGTGACCTCTGCATCACCAGTTATTATGTGTCAGAACAGACAGGCGTGTGTGAATGTATAAACTGTGTTGGCATATGTAGTCCAGTATTTACATGATATACCCATGTACGTGGCTATTAACATCCAAATTGTCAGGCTTGGTCCACATGTCTCTCACAAAGGGGATCTTGTATATACCTCTGGACTGACCAGAGTGTGCCAGACTGTCCACATATATTGATCATATCTCTGCTGTAGTCCACAGTTTCATTACTGTGCTATCAGTGGTACAGTACTATGATGCCCTTGGGATGTCTGTCAGTAACCAATGGCATACATGTCAATAACAGATGTGACCTCCCACACACAACATGTCTGCTAAGACAACCCCTGTTACAGAAGCAACAGTCTACATATATATACCTGAAATACAAACATGACATCTCCTTTCACTAAGAGGTTGAGACCATTGGTTCTGAGGTAGGACTCCACTCCATGTTCTGGACATATGGTAAACATATATATATATATATATATATATATATATATATATATATATATATATAGATATATAGACATATACATATCTACATACATACATGGATATAGATATATATATATATATATATATATATATATATATATATATATATATATATATGAGTCTACTTCATAAAATCAACAGACCATTTAATCGGCATTCATTTGGTCGACAACTTATTTGGTTGACAACTAGTATTCAAGGCACTTAACAGGGATTTGCCCCCCTCCCCAATGTTGTGCGACCCTGGAGTTGATATATATAGCTAGAGGGGTGTGGGAGGCACAGCCCCTCACATGGAGGGGTGTGGAGGTGAAGCCCCCTACCTATTTTCATTTAAAATGTGCAGTTTTTCTTGTATTTTCATGCTTTTAAATGAAAATAGGTGGGGGGGGCTTCGCCCCCACCCCCCAAATATATATATATATCAACTCCAGGGTCACATAACATTGGGGAGGGGGGCAAATCCCTGTTAAGTGCATTGAATACTGGTTGTCGACCAAATGAGCTGTCGACCAAATGAATGTCAATCAAATGGTCTGTCGATCTTATGAAGTAGACCCATATATATATATATATATATATATATATATATATATATATGTGTGTGTGTACACACACACACACACACACACATATATATATATATATATATGTACATATATATACATATACATATGCAAACACAAATACAAACACACATATATATATATATATATATATATATATATATATATATATATATATGGGTCTACTTCTATTCGCTGACAGCCCATTTCACTGAAACCCATTTCGTTGACAGCTCATTTCATTGACAAACATTCTAGGTGGGGGGCTGCGCCCCCCACACCAACCCAATGTGGGGTGCTGTGCCCCCCACACCACCCCAACTATATATAACAACTCCACAGTCGCACAACAGTGGGGAGGGGGGGCAAAACCCAGGTTTTTGCCTTGAATACTTTTGTCAATGAAATGAGCTGACAACGAAATGGGTTTCAGTGAAATAGATATATATATATACACACACACACACACACACACACACACACACACACACACACACACAGCTATATATGTCTACACATATACAGATCTATAGCTATATGTGAACATATAGTTATGGATACCTACATATATATCAACATAAATAGGTATATCTGTACATATATGATGTATACACACACACACACAGAAATATATATATATATATATATATATATATATATACATACACACACACACACACAGAGATCTATAAATGGCCATATATATGATGCACTATACAGATGTGTATAAATACATATATATGAATATATGTATATATATATATATATATATATATATATATATATATATATATGTACATGTAGATATATATCTATATATGTATATGTATATATCCATATCCTTGTCATGTGTAAACATTACTGTTGTGTATATCTTCCCAGATGTATTACACCGTGTGTATCTGATATGTGTATATTTAGATATAACATATGTGATACAACAGTAATATCACTAAAAGTACTACACATTTGTAGAAGTCACAGCAATTGTTCAATACTATTCAATATGTGTACTGACAGATATATTGGAAAAACAACAGCTGTTTTCACAACTGTCATGGCATGGTGGTTAACTGTTGTGACTATTGTGTAACAAGTCCTGGCTTCAAGACCTGCAAGGGCTGTTTAGTTTGTTGCTGGGCAGAACAAGGGCTGCTGGATACAGAAGAGTTAAGGCAGTTTTGAGCAGCTTTAAGTGTGTTTGCATGGGTTTGCACGAAGCTAAGCGGTGCTAAGGTACGGTTAAACGTACGGGTGCTTACAACATGTACGCTTTGCTTACCAGTGCAAAAATCTGCTTAGCTGTTATATTGCAGCAATGCTGACACCTGCTAAGCATGGCTCAGCCCTGGTAACCAGTGCTCACATCCCAGTCTGATAACATAGCAGGGTAATGACATCTGTAATAAGTGTATGTAATGCCATGTGCATAACATTCATGGGCTATCATTATAGTAGCAAGGGGTGTGAGTGTAATGTCTGGGACACTAGAGTATAGAAGACTTGTACATCACTCTTATCCATGCAATGTGTTACATACAAGGGTAATATCCCAGGTTATGTGACATCACACTGGCATGTAGTGTAGCACTATTTTCAGTGCTTTCCCAAACAAGAGTAGATTGCTAATTGTATTACTGGCAACAAGCACCCCTGCATGCATAGATGGACTCTGAGGTCTCACTGTCGTGTTACTGGTGTGTGAGCTGTATCACAGTATATATCCCCTACTGGATAATGATCTGACATGTGGAAAGTAACTGTAGACTACTGTCTGTATAGCACATGTCAGTGAGGGCTGCCAACATGTAGTAATGGCATACATATTGGTGTTAGACGTTTATCTGTCGATACATTCATCCTACTGCATAGCTAGTTGGGAAGCTGATGTCTGTCAGTCCCTGTACAGATGTGCAGATGTGCAGATGGCAGGTATCCAGCTTGGATACATACAGGCAACCTATGCTTGACTGACACTGACATTTCTGCCCAGCTGTGTTATAACTGGCACAGGCAGGACACAACACTCTGTACACAACACATGCCATGGGTACCTCCACTACACTACCACAGTCAACAGAGCATGCTTGGGTACAGGTCTCCAACACAGACACTAACCATGTTTTGTAATACATGTTGCATACATGTCAACTGGATCACCTCATTAGCCATTTGCAAGAGGCAGCCAGAGGATTGGCTGATGCATGTCACTCTCACCCTGAGGGTCACCACAGTGGTGTCTGTAGATAGATTGTCTGCTGGCACATGGCAGGTGGCATGATACCACTGTACACATATCCCCTACACTTCCCATCTCTCCATGGACAATAACCAGGTACACACCTATGACCACCTGCAGCGATGCACCCCAGTACTGACAAATGTGTATGTGTACATTACTGAGGATATCAGCTGTGTGTTAGTACACCTATAGTTGAGAATACCATGAGGGCCTTCACACCCACCACAACACCCATTGCCATAGTTAGATGTGGCTGCTGCTGTACTAGACATTACATGTACCCTGTTACACTCCTTGCCCTAACAGCTACCTGAGCCTTGCAGTACCAGCACAACACTGTTGTACAAATGGGTTGATAGGCATGGGATACCCACTGAGTCTGGCAAGTGTGTGTATGTGTGTATGTGTGTATATCTGTAGGGTACAGAATTCCAAAGCCACATACTCCTATTACAATAACCATTGCCACACAGTATACTATGCCTGTGGCATGTGCATTAGATGCATATCCCTGTAGTACCACTGTCAGGATGGGCAATGGGTTGTATCGCAGTCGTGGTCAATATATGATGGTGGGTATGTCAGAGTGTCAACATGGTTTCTAGTGTGTACAATATCCACAGTGGGTGTGGGTGCTGTATGTACTGTCATTACACCATGGTACCCCTGGTACATGTCCCATATATAACTGTATGGTGACCACTTTCACCATCTACCATACAGGTAACTGATAACACAATCCTGCCCAGTTATGCAAGTGCTGTGTGCAGCCTATCTGTAACACATTGGACACACTGACAAGTTAGTTAGCACTGATAGCCCCAGGTCGATCGGATGTGTGTCTGCCTGTTATGTGTCTGGTAATGTATATATGATGGTATGTCACACTATGTATTGTCCGTATACAACCATTACATCCCCCATTATCATACTGTACATGCCTGGGGGTGTACAGCATGTAACATGTAACCTGGAACACACCTCATCCTAAGCACTGTGTGGTGTGTGCAGTGAAAGCCACACATATCAGTAGCACTACATACCTAGGTAGGCGTCTAGTCCCAATGTTGCCAAGTAAGAGAGTGTGTGTGTATGTGGAAGGATCTACTGCATGTTGCTGATTATACATGTCCCGGGGGGGTCACCTGTCCATGTGGTACAGGCAGTAACTGTTATACAGACCTGTGACATGTGTTTAACTGTACCCAGCATATGGCACAGCCATGGTGTCACCACAATGCCATACCCCTTGTGAGATATTACAGCAGACCATCCTCCTGCTGACACATGTACACCTGCAACACACATGGATAACATTATGGAAATGACAATCACTCAGTGTTACTAACAACTATAATGCATCATGGCTGGACAGCTACACTACCTGACATGTAAGCATTAAACATTACTGCTGACAACATGTTACACTGCAGTACATTGGTACACTGTAGTAGAGTCACCATGTGCATCAGAACCATATTAGCCTGTCCCTGTATCGATGGTATGGATGACAGGGATGTGGCACAGGTATCATCATATGCACAGGGTGTGCTCTTGGTTTGCCAGAGACCAAGGATAGGCCATACATTTGACACCGTGTGTATGGGTGAGGGGTATAATTTGCTGATATGGGTGTGGTGATGTGGTGTGTGTAGGTATGGGGTTGCCCTAGGTGTGATTGTATAGTGTGTTCTGCCAAGTGGCTGCCCTATACAGGTGTTTCTTGGACAGCTGCAGACTATACCTGGCAAGGTGTGCAGTTCACCACCTCAGGCCACAGACGTGAGGACTGTGCCTGTCAGGGATTCCATGGGTACATCCAGGTACAGGCCCCGATGTGCTACTTTCCCCTGATGATAACATATGTCTGCTGGAATCAGGTCCTTTCTGGGGACTGGCCAGGGCCACGTGCACGTGGCCTGCTGTGGTGTGGTGTGGACAGCGACCCCCCCTTGAAGTGCAGGGATTGTACTGCCACTATGGGAATGGCTTGGTGTCCTTGCACGTCCACATCAACTGCCAGATGTTAGTGTTGCTAGCCTATGTTCATGCGGCCATCGCCCCACTCCCACCAAATGTTCTAGCAAGGACAATCCACGATCGATGAGGTCCACCTTCTCACCCAACCGTCTATCCATGACCTCGGTATAATCACGAAAGGCACCTGCAAGTTCATGGAAGTTGTTGCTTACAGATGAGAAAGCAGCTTTCTGCAGCCTCAGACCCCATCTGGTATACAGTTCCATACGTGCATGCACCCCCCATGACAGTCTGAAACATGCATCTGATGGTACCAGTTGTGGGACTTCTGCCAGGTGCATGATGACCAGCGGCACTCCCATGAGCACCCCCGTACATCTGCCTATGTGGTGCCCTGCTGGACATCCGGCTATGCCTGCTGTGTCCAGACACAGCAGGCATAGATACCACACTGTGCTGTGCACTGCCACCAACCACAAACTGTCCCTCTGCTATGGCCACTGCTGATGGGGTAAATGTAGACACTGTGACTGTTTGCGGGGTTGAGGTGGATAACAGGGGGATGTCAAATGATGGTGCAGTTTCGGTCTCTGACAACCCCACCTGTGCCTCAACAGTCCTATCATCATTTTCGTTATCTGTATGGACACCACCATCAGATTGCATGCAGAAGGGACCGTGACCCACCTCACCACCTGTGACGGGAAAACAAGAAACACACTTTAAGACCTGTACAGCATTGCATAACATTACACACATATACACACTCATACACACACACACACACACACACACACACACACACACACACACACACACACACACACACACACACCCTGAAATTCCTTCATAATACCTACCTGTCCCTGAGTTTACAGACAGTCCCAAGTTTATTCACGTAAGTTCCCCATCCTGCATCACACTTGGTAACATACACGCATTAATACCACTCATTAACATATCATTCATCTAAATGCCTAGACAAGTGATCACAACACATGACCTGTTATTCCATTACCTCTTTGACTTGATTGGAGTAGGTTTTACAAGGCCTCTCTGTTGTCATCCAGTGTTCACCCTGGATATGTCTGGATATCGTGAGCATGGCCTCCATATGTTAGGGGCTACTATGTTCACTCAATAATGTCATGCACTGGAGTGTCATATGTAACTATTGCTTAGTAGATGCAAGATCCGCTGCTCAATTAACTTATTATGTGGACAACAGTACTATATGGATACACTTCCTGGTGTTGTCTAGTAATTCCCCAATGCATCTGCAGTGCTGCATATGTGGGTAGTCGTTCACCTTTCTGCTGATTGCTATTTTAATGGTATACCTCTTGTCTAGTTTCCCTCCCAATGCATGTTCCATGCTACATACCTTATTATACTATTAGCTGTCCTGAAATTACATATCAGACAAGTATTCCTGGTATCTCATGTGTCAGTCCATGTCCATGTACTGCATGGTTCCAAATTGAAGTACTGACAAATTAACAATCTCTCAATCACACATGTGCATACATGGAAACCCACACAAGCACACACACATACACACACACACACACACACACACACACACACACACACACACACACACACACACACACACACACACTCACATTCTACATGCATCAACCCCCTCCACTCCACCAGATTGGACTTACAGACAGAATACCCTCCCCCCCCACACACACACCTACAGGTGAGGTTGCACAAAGATACACACAGACCTCCCATTACCCATCTGTCAAAATGCATAATATATGGTACTCAACCGCATGCAGTGCAGCTATAGTCAATCCATGCTAGCAACACTATACATGTCTATGATGCATGGGCTGTGTTAGTAGGTGATGCTCCTTTCCCTGGAGAACACTGCACCCATGTACACAGTATTGCTGTTCACCTGTTGTGCACCCTGCCATGTACTGTGCGTCATACCTCACAGGTGTACACTCCATTGGTGAATGTGTATTACTGTGTCAGTTATGTCTATTCTAATGCTCACAGCCCCTATGTGTTTGTCCAACACATACCTGCAGTGATATGTGGAGAGATGTCACTTGTGAATGCCTGATGTCTGATTTACAGATCTAAACATCAGCGGTGCATGTATGACCAATACGATACTATTACAATGACAACCGTCAAATCTTACCATGGCTATGGAGAGTGTACACACCCTTATTGATATGATTCCCTCTCCCTTGATATGCTATGGGACCACATCACTGCATATGTTAACTTTACATGAGCCTGTTATGTGACATATGTCCTGTACACTCAAATGCAGTGTCGTTGTGATGATTTTGACCACGATGCATACACCTCATGGATGCATATGTGTGCACACCCTTATCATGACAGTCTTTTGCACCTACTGTTATCTGTACTACAGCAGTCACTATTCCTGGCAGGGCTATACTAGCATGGGCCATCTGCATTTTCCAGTATGTGGTCAGTCTGCCCTACACATGTCCCACAACTCTGCATGATTGCAAGGTCAGCTCATGTGCACATCCCTTAGAGTTCACACACTGCAGTCACTATTGCTGTGGAGTGAGGGTTATGTCTGCCACAGTTCCTGAAGCTGACTGTGTGCAGATACAGCCATTTGTAGCATCCTTAGGATCCCTGCTACAGTGCACTGGTGGCACACACAGACATGATCCTGTCACCAGAGGTCAGGTCTATGGTCTGCTGTTAAGGGAGCTCCACAGAGACTTGTGGGATGTGCTACAGCACCTTGAGGCCCTCAGTACACAATCACAGGGTCCACGTGCTCCTCCTGCTCAGCCTCCAGGCCAGGCACCTTCAGGGCCGTGAAGCTGCTGTTGTGATTGGCAATGGGTGGGGGCCTTGTTCCCATTGTTTCCATATGGGGGCTCATTAGGCTTCCACATCACGGACCAAACCCACCATCCAGGGTGTTTACCCACCACATGTGTCATATACCACCCCAGTAGGCTGTCCTCTCTATCTATCAACCCAACCCATCTCCACAAATATACCTGCTATCCTTCCCAAATTCCCATTCCCACCTTCACAGACAAGGGCAATGTGGCCCCAACAAGGGGTTCACATGTGACATAACTGTCCATGCTGCACACACTTACTGCTGTATATATATATATATATATATATATATATATATATATATATATATAGATATATATATATATATATATATATATATATATGTGTATGTGTATTGATATGTGTGATGTTTCCTCACACATAGCATGTAGCACTGTGATGGAAATATAGGGGACATGTATTTATATACATTGTGTGTGCTTGTATATATGAAGACATACATACACACACACACACACACACACACACACACACACACACACACACACACACACACACACACACACACACACACACACACACACACATATATATATATATATATATATATATATATATATATATATATGTAGATATATATTATGTTGTAAGGGTCTCAGACTGTTCCGAACGGTTTCACGAAACTGAATGGCGGGCATACTTTTCTTGAAAGTGCTTTTCACTGAAAAAGCACTTTCACTGAAGTATGCTGAAAAGTAAGAGAAATTGTGGGGGAAAGGCTGTTGCTGAGATCTTACTACAGTGAGGACAAGGGAATATTCCCTTTTCCCCACTGTAGTGTGATCTCGGAGTGAGAATATAAAAGTAGGGGGGTGTGGGGGGCACAATGCCCCACATGGGGGTGCAGGGGGCTTGCACCCCCTGAGTAAAGATTAGCTGTGTGTTTTTATGTTTTTTTTTTTTTTTTTACTTTTTTGAGGGACTTTAGTGAAAGTGCTTTTTCAGTAAAAAACACTTTCGCTAAAATGTGTTCGGTAGATGTGGTTTCGGACTATTGAACTTTTGTTCAGTAGTCCTAGACTCATGCTGTATATATCTGTCTATACATACATATAGGTGTCTGTATATCTTTAGACATACATATATATATATATATATATATATATATATATATATATATATATATAGATATCTATATATACATATATATATGTATATATATATATATATATATATATATATATATATATATATATATATATATATATATACATACATACACACACACACACACACACACACACACACACACACACACACACACACACACACACACACACACACACACATATATATATATATATACATACACACACATATGGGGTACTTCAGACATCAGGTCTACAATCTCTAACTCTCCTTCCTGCACAGCTGCACTGTTCTGCCTTGCTACAGCACAGACAGGTGCCACATATGGACACAGTCTGACATTAGGAGGTATATATAGGGACAGATTGCAGGTATGTCTATTACACATCTATGAAATTTCAGTATGCTACATTACATGTTAACTTGAGTGTCCTGCAAGTTGTGGGCTCCGGAACCCATGTGTCCATCATTATGGCATTACTTCCATCACCAGCTATTGGCCACAGTAATATAAATGTTTTCCATTACACAACACACACTATGATGGCTTACATCTTGTCAGTCAGTGTTGCTCTACACAGTTGACAGGTATGGCTCTCTACCACAGACAGACTCTATTGTCCATAGCAATTGTTCAGCTGAACATCATTACAACAACACACCTGATGGCACATATAAATCATTCCACATCATCTATCCCATTATTAAGAAACAAGTACTACAGTCAGTTACATGCATATATACTTCACATATCTGTTGTGGGAATGAGGTTTGTTCTGGATAGTTTCCTTGTAAGGTTTTGTTTTTATTATTTTTTTCTCCTTTGCCTTGGCCTTTAGCCTGCTTTTTTTCTTAGATTGTTTGTTTGTTTCACACACTCTCTCTCTCTCTCTATCTCTCTCCAGTAAATGGATTGAGCTGCTTTGAGTAGATTGCAGCATGGATTTTGTAGGTGATGCACAGGATCAGGTGATGGCCTCTGCACTAGTCAGTGTCCTCCACTTGCTACCTGCATGCAGCATGCTGTCTAGTACTTCCAATTACCACTGTCATGGCAACCCACTACTATATATCCCTACATAATGTGGGCATGGTCCCTTTACCTATCCTGTATGGTGGACATCCTTCCTTTGTGTGGGCAGCAATGTTACAGACCAGACCTCCCAACCGTTCCGAATTACTCGATTTTTACAGAGTTTTGTGGTCCATATGAAGGGGTGCCACGATTCCCGAGTGGCACCCCTTCATTTCCGATTTTTCTTTGCTTTTTAAAATTTTCACACTGTCAGAGCTGATGTCATCACGTGCGCAATGACGTCAGCTCTGTCAGGCTACCAGCCAGTCAGAATTGAGCTCAAGGAGCTTACATCATCATTTCCGGCTGGCTGAGAAATGGTGGGAAGCGCTGAAACAGAAGCTAATTGCAAGCTTGCGGGTGGTGGAAATGGCAGGAAGTGCTGAAATGGAGTTCGCCGAGCCGGGATAAACATGGGGAACTTGCAGCAGTTTGCAGAGGATTAATGGCAGCCGACGGAGTTCACGTTTGCTGAGCACAGAAGTGCATGGGAATGTAGTGAGGATTAATGGCAGCAACTACTCAGGGTAAGGAGTGTGTGTGTGTGTGTGTGTGTGTGTGTGTGTGTGTGTGTGTGTGTGTGTGTGTGTGTGTGTGTGTGTAAATTATGATACTCCATCATTAAGTTTATCTTCCGTGTCACTTTTTATTGTGTCACTTCATTATTTGGACTGACACTATGATCATTTTTTTCTTGCCTAAGAGTTTTTCTTCAAACTAGGTCTTACAAACAAGAAAAAAAATGCTGCATTTTGCAAATTACAACCTCTGTACGTCTCCTAATTTGCATAGCTGCAGATAACCTTGATAGTTCCTTTTGCATCTGGTTAGGTAAAAATGAATACCAGAGAAGTGATGCAGTACTCATTAAACAGAAGTGAAGTTAATGGTAAACTGCGATGAATGTCATATCACATTATTTACATGTTCTCAGTAAGATAACCTAAGTACTGTATGTGACAAGTCTAGGTTAGAAAAGGTGCTCTTAATGGCTGGATAGATTCTAAATTAGTTGTTTTCAAGCTCTAAAAGCATCCAAACATCATTATGAAATTCCTTAGTATCTGTTTTATGCCTGTATATTTCAATGACTCTGATTTTTGCCATGCTGACCACCTCACACAATAGAGCCACAAACTCTTTAACAGCCTGTTGTTCTTCTTCCTCACCTTATCTTGCTTATGCAGTTACAGATGGACAAGACAGCAGCTCCTTTGGATAAGACATTAAATTTATGTCCCATCTGCTTGAATTGGCGGTAGCTCAGGTTAAGTAAAAGATCCAATGCCACTTATCAAAAAGAAAAGAGGAAGTTCTCTAGTGTCCTGGCCAAATTTCAGCCAATAGTTTAAATATCACCTCAGGTCCCCCCTAAAAAGGCTACTAGCTGATTGGACTAACTTCATCAGCAAAGTATAGATAGATAAATAATAGAGTCTACCTTTGTATAACACATAGAATGTTACATTACAGACCAGGACTTATTTGACAACAGTACAATGAAAATAATAAAATGGTTCAGAAAATATGTAACCACACCATATCATACACAGGTTAGATCTTGCAGGGGTTAATAAAATTTCATATGTCTATTAGTGAATCTGTCCACTGTGCATGATGACCACCAATTGTGGACTGTTCTGTAGTACTCAAGCTACAAACTACGACTACTGATGCCTGCAGGTCACAGACTACCTTCTGGAGACATGCCATGAAGGTATGTCAGCCCCTGTCTTGTACCTGCTATGCTTAGTTCTTGAATTGCACTCCCCATTCACAGTTCCATGACACCATAAGTTGTTTGCTTCTTGTTATGTTGCTCCTTTCAGTGGGAACCTTGTTAATCTTTCCTATGAATTTATTCCATCTACGTTTTGTTCACCATACCAGTTCCTTCTCTCTGAAGAGATGGTAATTTCTATTCCTTATCGTTCACATATGTTAACATGACACATGACTTGTTTTGTCTTTCCCTTGTGAATTAAGACAATAAACAACATGTTATACTATTTCAGAATTGTGGCTGTGTCGTATTCACAAATAACCATACATCAATATACCCAGAATTTTTTGGGGTAAAGTGTAGGTAAGCATTTTAGTTCACAAGCACCACAATTACTCTCCAAATTAAAAAAAAAGACAACCTTGTTATGCACCTTCTTGACATAAACAAGGGACTTAACAAAACTTTAGGCACCTGATCATAGGATCCTAGGAAATAAAAGGCCAAAAAGTCATAAGACTATGAGTGCCTTACCAATATTCACATTTATACTGTGCCCCCTTCTCAAAAAGGTCAAAGAAAGTAATTCCCATAGTAAATTTATGGGTACCCATTCAATCATCCAGATTTACTTTGAAAGATGCTATGGTGTCACTTTGCTTAACTTGCAGGAGTAAATCTGTTCTACAGATGGAGTACATTTTGGGTAATACATGTGTCTCTACTGTGATTTTTATTTATTTGCTTTTAGAGATTTAAGTCTCTAGTTCTGGTATTATTGGAGATATTTCTCTTGTGAAGATACTGAACATTAAGAAAGATGGGGTATGCAAGGCATATATCACCCCCCAAGAATCCATAAGAAACCAAGTAAAAGAATAGCAGTTCAAGCCTTTCCTTGTAGCTCTTCAGCTTTGTGCTATAAAATGTAAACATAATATCCAAATAATCACTGTAGAAGTAAAGCAGTATGCACTTTAGTGTTTATGGTAAATGGGGCTAAATAGCCAGGTAATGGGACATTGAAATGGCTGCAGGGGGACTCTGGTGCCATATTTTGGTTGTATGTTCTTCAGTTTGCGTTTGAAAGTTGGTATCCCATAATTCCATTGGAGTGGGTGGGGTTACGTAATTATATATGCAAAGTTTATGTTAATCAGTGTACAGATTTGTACATATTTCTCATGGGCCTTGTCCAGATTTTTGATGTTTCCAGATTGAGAGGTATGTTACAGACATCAGGTAGCAATACCTCTTACAAGAGGACTTGCAGACTTAGGTCAGCTATATATTTATATAAGGTTCCAGACTTACAGACAAAGTGTGAGTAGTGTTGTTATATGCATTGTATAACACCAGTGTTACAGGGTTTGTGTGCACATATTAGTTTAACATAGAATGCAGTCTGTTTGCATAGCTCTCGACTGTGGGCCTATCCACATTATGGCCAGAAGTGTGCCTGTTATGTTTTGTCTGTCCACCACACAGGTCTTGTGTCAGATATATCACTGGCAGTGTGTGTGTGTGTGTGTGTTGAGTACTATCAGTACAAGGCTACATCCATTTGTGTTTCTGACTTCATATTCCTGACTAAGGGTATGCTGCAAACTATCCTGTAACACCAGCAACTTGCTCAGTGGCTGACAACACTATTTCACATATGGGCCTATGTTCCGGCCTCTGTCCTCCACCTACATACCAGGCTTTGTCCATATGACATGCAGTAAGGGGTTGTTATGTAGTGGCCTGTGATTATGTCATGCTGCCATTCCTGCCATCATTCCAGTGTTTTTGTGGCCCCCACACATATTGTGAGGTAGGGTCCATATATATGTGGGCGTCATCTGCACAAAACATGTGTGCCCTTCTGCAGTCAAGAGGTCAGTGTATGTAACAGTGTTATATACCCCTGTCAGTCTATGGGGGTATGCACGATAAATAACCTTGGCTGTTACAACATGTGAGGGATATCAGTAGTAAGCTGCCTTAAGGTATATGGCTGTACATTACCATACATTTCACCTTGGGAACATTGCTGGCCTACTGCTTATTGCCATACAGACTATTCTGTTTGTCACTGTGATTTTGATGTTTTCAGTTATGCATTGTTATGTAACAGATACATCACATTGTGTCAACTTAAGTCTTTTCCCTCTAGGGATTGAGTACAGAGTGTAGTTAGAGGCTGTTGGACTATACGCCTGCATTACTTACTGTTGATTGACTGTTATCCTGTGGCCCAGTCTGTCTTTACTGTTGTACTACTTGCAGGCCTTGGCCTGGACAGCAACATATGTTATGCTTTAATCTGTTTGTATGTATTTCAAAGTCTAAACAGCTATATGCCATGGCATAAACAACTATAATAATACTCAAATAAAACCT
Organism: Protopterus annectens; assembly: GCF_019279795.1. Lineage (NCBI taxonomy): Eukaryota > Metazoa > Chordata > Ceratodontiformes > Protopteridae > Protopterus > Protopterus annectens. Next base: position 279,685,706 of record NC_056734.1, on the reverse strand, counting down.
TTTTAGGTAAGCAAACCTGAGTGTGGTATCATATACTTTGACTTCCGTGTGGGTATATCTTTCAGGCAACAATTGTCCTTTGCATGGGTTACTCATGCACTGTCCATTTGATAAGGTGGCAACTATTGGAATACTGGTTGTTCAGTATGGTGTGCACCCTCTAAATATGTAACTTCCTATACATATATCTGTGTGTGTATGTGTAGTTACATATATATATGTACATATATATATATATATATATATATATATATATATATATAGATGTGTGCATATATTTATATATATATATATATATATATATATATATATATATATATATATATATATATATCTATATATATATATAATTATATAAAGATACATACACACACTCACACATACATCTACATGTATAAATACATTTCCTGTACTGTTGAATGACTGTTGTGCTGGATAATATGTTTGTGAAAACATCAGTGTTATATATATCTGTCATGGTTTAGTGGTAAATCGCTTTGGCTATGGTGTGCAGGGTCCTGAATTTGAGTCTTGAAGAGGCTGTTTATTTTGTTTCTGGGCAGAACAAGGGCCATTGGATACAGAGTCATTAAGGCACTTTTAAGCAGTTGTAAGTGAGTTTGCATGGGTTTGCATGGAGGTAAGCACTGCTAACTTCCGGTTACAGTTTCTCATACTGATTTAGCTTCTCAGTTGCTTAACCTGTGTAGTCATTGCTTACCCGGCACAAACAAGGCTAATCCCACTTACTGCTGCTAAAATGTGCTTACTCCCGCTTACCCCTTTGCTAATTTCTTTAAAAGAAATGAAAAAGGGTTGATAGGAAAGTGGTGAAAAAGGGGCACAAAGAGGGCCAGACAGTAGGGAAAATAGCTAGGGATGTGCAGGACGAGTGTAGGTAAGGTCCATAGCTGCCCATTTCTTCTACAGCAACAGCTGTGCATATACACTGAATTTGGAGATAGATTTGGACATTCAAACCCCTGAGAGAGGGATGAGGACAACAATGATGTGTTGTGAAGCCAATTAGATCAGATTACATGTGTCCAGTGTACACGTGTGCGAAATGGATGGTTATGTATGGGGTGAGTTTTTGGGTGGAAAAGATTGCCCTTTTTTTTCAGGTGAGAATGGATGTTGGGGAGGGATAGTAGGTATATTTGGGGAGGTAGGTTGGGTAGGATAACAGACAAGACAGCATACAGGGGTGGTATATGACAATGTCGAGGGTAAACACCTTGGTGGGGCAGGGTGTTTGGAAATCGGAAGCCCATGAGCCCCTTAGTGGAAGCAGTGGAACTAAGGTCCCCACCCATGGGAAGTCACCACTACACCTTCACAGCCCCAAAGGTGTCTGTGCTGGTGGCTGAGTAGGAAGACTAGGCCAACCCTCTAGTTGCTACACTCAGCCCTCAAGCTGGCATAGCAGATCTCCAAACTCCCTGCCTAGCTCACTAGGCACCACTCCCCTGACCTGGCGATGGGTGAAAGTGTCCTGTCTGCGCCCGCTCCCAGAGGGAAGTGAGCCCCATCCCCTGAGGCAGTTCCACAGATGATTCAGGACCAGCAGATGAGGAGGTCCCAGGCTGGGCCCCAGATGTGCTGGTGCCCGGTGCCACTGCCAGCTGAGGTGGGAAAGGTGAGTCCACTGAGTCCGGCCTTCCCAAACGTGCTATGGTGTTTCAATTTTACAACATATGTGGGTTAGTAATAGTCAACACATTCCAGGATTAGGTATAACAGCATGCATAGATATTCCCATTAATCCAAATCACCAGATATGGAACAGTTGCATAGCAAACAGAACACATGTATATATGGAACCACAGTGGCCATTACAACAGCATGCAGGTACATTGATGGCAGCATGCCGCCAATGTGAGAGTATTTCAACATGGCACATGCATAGCAACAAATTTCAATATTTATCAAACAATAGGACATATGTCCCAACAGTAGATTTAATGCAGCACATACCAATTGAGTTGTGTATTTAGTTTATTGTTGGTGATATGGTGGGGGGGATGTCAACTAACAACTAGTATATTCCTGTAGTTCTCATTACTTTCCTAGTCAGTGCTGTGATCTGTACCTTACAGGTATTAGTACAATACCCTATGGCCTTAGTTTGGACAGTGGTATGGATGTAGACAACTATATACATGAACTGAGATTTACCTGCAGTATACACCTCTTACCTGGCATACATATGGAGATATTGTTTGTTAACACTGCCTGTTTCTATACATATTGCCAGATTCCAGGTTGATGTTATGCACATACCTGTTCATCTCTTATTGCACACACTCTGGGCATGTCTTGACCATAAGCAGGTGAGCCGGGGCATATTTTGACTATTGCCCTCTTAAACCTTTGGTGAGTTGTATAATGACAGGTTTGTTTTCATTGACATTTTCCAAATATGTACAAGCCTGACAGTCAGTTATATGACATGAAATGCTGCCTACATATCAGAGATTAGCACACTGATATGCAGGGGGGGCAGGGTAACAGCCAGCAGATATGAGCCGATTAAGTGCACATTCTGGACAATTATGTACACTTGTGGGTTATGATTCTGCATACAGCTTACTACCACTCCCAGGATTCGAACCATGGCTGTGTCTGCTAAAAATAAAACAGTGTCCATCACAGCTGAGTGTGCTGTATAGATATTGCTGTGTATCTCTTCTCTGATTTGTGTCTATAATTCTCCTGTGGTTTTATACTCTGACCTTGTAATTACAACACCCTTATACAGGATTTCCTAGACAGTTTTATTATGCAGCACAGTGTGGGTGACAGTGATGAGTAATATCTTATTATTCAGAGCAACTGCAACACTAACAATGCCATACAATACCACAGTAAACACTACCAGTACAGGGTATCACTCTTTTATTTCTGGGCACAGTGTTCATATCTGACGGACCTGTGGGGGCAATGTTTGTTAGCACTACCTGAATATTGCCACACATATTACCAGATTCCACATTAGTATTATGCACATACGTCTCACTCTGTTACTGCACACACTCTGGTCACAGCTTGACAGCATGAGGGTGGAGATGGGACATACTTGGCTTATTACTCTCATAACATTTTGGGGAGTTACTAGAGTGACAGTTTTTTTGTTATAGATGTCTGACAATCAGTTGTATTTCTTATTTGCTGCCTAAACATCTGGGATCATCCCACTGATTTGCTAGGGGGACAGGGTGACAGGCAACAGATATGGGCCAATTTACTGGACATTCTGGACATATCTGTACAGTTGTGGGGTATGATTCTGCATACAACCTACTACCATTCCAAGGATTCAAACCATGGCTGTGTGTGCTAAAAAGACTAAAGCTCACATCTCAGTTGAGTGTGTTATTTGGATTATGTTGTCTGTATTTTAACTGTTTTCTGCCTAAGTCTCTCTCAGTTGTACTATATGAAATCTTGTGATTACAACATTCATATACAGACACATTTTATGTATGTAGCACAGTGTGGGTAACAGTGCTTAATACAACAGTACTATTAAGAGATTGCAACTCTACATTACCATATGACACAAGAGTAAACCCATGCAGTTTGGCAGTTAGACCTTTATTGTCAGGCTATTCTGCTTTTATTTACGTACAATGTATATGAGACTCTTCTTGCCATATTCTCTGCTGTATGCAGTACATGCCTTAAACAATACAGGTTTTATACAGGCGATCAACTTACTACTACTTTTAGATTTATTCACTATGACAATACATGCAAGAGTATTAATAACCTGCCTTGCGTCACAACTGCTGCAGTCTACAGCCATGGGCTTCCTGGTTCACAGCCCACTCATCTGCCACTGTGAAAGACGTAAGAGGAATATTTAGCCGTGCATATCCATAATATACACAAGCTGACAATTATTAAACAGGTAGTGGACTGATACTTACACATGGCTGGGACATCCCCCTGTCCTCTTAGCCTCTTGGATCCACTGATCCAAGAGATCCCCCTTTCTCCACTTCAGGTCAGTATAGTGATGCCTGACCTGCTCACCAGTTCAGGCTATGCCAGTGGCACTGGTGCGGTCACGGACGAGACGGTCCCAGGCTTCCACTTTGTATTGGGAACTCTGGTACTGGCCCTGCAGCAGTCTCTGGTCATGGTCTTTCACAAGGAGTCCTGCCATGACTCTGGACTCCTGGATGTCCCAGCGCTGCACCCAAAAGTGCACACCCTCTCCCATACCAGTCATAGTGCCTACAGGAGGAAGCTGCTACCAGTTATGGGATGTATTCCCACCTGTTGGGTTTAAATAGGGCTGATTTCCCACATTTTGCTGTGATTGGATGGTTCTGAAAATGCTAAGCTATGGGCAAACCTGCTTACCTGAGGATGGCATTGTTTAAAGGGGTATACCAATGGGCAAATTGAGTTAGCTGGCCTACACATTGCTTACTCCTAGTAAGCTGGGCTGTGCAATGCTTAGCATTGCTTAATTTTTAATTTGCATAGTAATTGCTTTTTGGCATTGATTATTATTCATTACATGTTATATATGTGTTTGGTATCTGTGATTCATGTGTACGTACACTGTATGGGGTCCTTGTGCTTATGATGGTATTTCAACACTTTATTACAATGACATCTCACATCTGGGATTAATGCAGTACTCCAGTTCACATATTTATGTTATGCAGTAGGTTATACAACATAAAACTGTATATAGATTCCTTTCACATGTTCAGTTTGATTTTCCTATAGTGAAGATCTGTTTGGTGATACCTCAGTCTTATATAATGCTGTGATGGCTTAGTGGTTAACTACTGTGACTATAATATACAGTGTCCAGGGTTCAACAACTGTAAAGGCTGTTTATTTTGTTTCTGGCCAGAACAGCAGCTGTTGCATACAGAGTGATTAAGGCACTTTTAAGCAATTGTAAGTGGGTTTGTGTGGGTTTGCGCGAAGGTAAGCAATGTTAATCTCCGGTTAAATATGCTTACAGTGAGTTAGCTTCAATATTGCTTAACCTGTGTGACATTGCTTACCCCCACGCAGATGGGCTTAAGCCTGCTTACTACTGCTTAAATATGTTTACTCTTGCTTAATAGTGCTTACTCCTGCTTCCCCCCATACTAATTTAGACAGTAATGTAAAATGGGTCTTGGGAAGGTGGTGGATTTGTAAACTCTATGGATTTATCATTCATTACACATTGTACCTTCAATTTTTAACCCTGATTCATGTGTACATATACTGTATGGGGCACTTGTGATAATCTGTGGATTTTACAACATTATGACAATGACACCTCACATTTGCATTTAATGTGGTAGTCCAGTTCACAAATATATGTTATTTAGTAGGTTATGTAACAAAAAATATTGGTCATAAAGTGATTTGACATGGAAAATGGAATGTACTGGAGTGAGACTCGAACCAGAAATGACTGCTCGAAAGGTAAATGCACTGCCCACTACACTATTGTAGTACTGCTTCATTTGCATATATCTTGATTTTTATTCTCTTGTGCTATTTAAGCTGCAATAAACGTAGCTAAGCAATGGGCAAACCCACGCACCTATGGTTAAATTTTATCTGTTTCATAAATAAAAAAAGCTTGTTTATATTTCATATTTTAACTATTGCTCTTATAAACTTGGGGGAATATTGCTGGGGGTATGCGAATGCCTATAAGCGGTCTCGCTCATTCTTAGCCCTAAACCGCTGTTCTTGATTACAGGGGCATGTATATTCTGAGAGGTCTGCTCTCAGACATGCCCTCTGCACTCATACATGTTCCGTGTCCATTTAGGAGATCAGGCAGTGCGCCTTCTTTAATATGCCTGGCGTGTTGCCGTCCTGCTCCTAAATGGCTGCTTCTGTGCAGGACTAAGCTAGTCCTGCATGGAAGTATAGTGAATCTGGGGGACTATCCATAATCAAAATGATTATTTTACCAACCATCTTATATGTTATTCAATCATTATCTTTACCCCCATCTAAAACATGTATTAAAAAATGTAATAAATTAATTTTAAAATGCCTTTGTATTCCCCAGCAAACCAAGAATTGCCTTAAAATCATCATATAAGGGACTGAACAGCAGAAGGGATTGGACTACCAGATTTAGAATTATATTCTTTATGGACTGCCAGATCTAGAATTATATTCTTTATCATCAGTTATAAAAACAATATCTCTTTGTATAAATAATATTTATACAGCCAGGTGGAAGAGTTTCTAGGATGTCTTTTCATAAAATTTAAATGCAACATAAACTCTAATCATAATTTTATACTACACAATAGTTTACATTGGTTTACTTTTCAGAAAGGAGTCACCAGACAATTTACCTTTATTTTATTTCTACTGTATTAAATACCTTTAGAAACTTAATTTATAGAAATCCAGCATATAAGGCATGGATTTTTCTTCTTTTCCCTATAGCATACACTCAAAATAATATTTTCACATCAAAGTTTTTCAGACTTTAATAAATTAATTTTAAAATTCCTTTGGTTTCCCCAGTAAACCAAGAATTACCTTAAATCATCATATAAGGGACTGGACAGCAGAAGGGATTGGACTGCCAGACACAATGATTACATTAAAAAATCTGGTATACAATGATTACATTTAAAAATCTTGTATATTGGTTGCATTCAATGAATGATTAAAAACTGCATTCTAATGATTATATCATAAGTAAATATGATTTAAGAAAATATATGTGATTGGATGTACAATCTTGTAGACAATATGAAGAAGGTAAAATTAAGTCAATGCAACCAAGGGTAAAAGATCTTATCCCAAAATTAATTGAATTTTTAATACTATTAATTCATCAAAACACACCAGGAGAGGGTCTCTTATCCAAATTATATAGAGTGGTGAGAAAGAAACAAAAAGTTGCAATGACAATTACTGGAACTATTTTACTCACATTAATAATAGATATCCAGATGAAGAGGATAAAAAGTCATTTTTTAATTTCTTCCAAACAACTTCTCTTAGTTGTAAACTTTTTACTTGGAAATGCATGTATAGATCTTTCTTCACACCTCATAAAATTGAGTTAATGTTTAAAAAGAAACAAGTTTGTTGGAGATGTAAACAGGAGCTTAAATCAGATTGGTGATACTTGTTCTTTGATCATGTTGTACTTACACCTTTTTGGAATAAATTAATCTTTTTTTTACAGGCTTTATTTGGGGACAATTATGTTTTATCTAAGTCATTAATTATTTTTAATACCCCTATTCCCGTTTGTGTTAAAATAATGAAATACCCTTTATGGTCCATTTTATCAACTGTGTGAAAAGTTATAGCCAAGAATTGGAAGAATGAAGCTACACCCTCTTTCGAGGAATTCAGAAATATTGCAACCAAAGTATGTCATCTGGAAATTATCACCACTAAATTAGATCTACTAGAATAATCTCCTACTATAATACTTGGAAAAATTTCAAGGAACTGCTTGAAAAACAAAAATAGCTACACTCATATCAATTGTAATGTATAGGATTTTGTTTAGAATCTTCATTGTTAATAGACACTCTTGTAAATAGTTGTTCTTGTTCATATTGTTCTTTATTTATGCTCACAAATTTCTAAATACAATTATTGTCATGATCAATTGGTTTAGTTAAAATCTAATAAAAACTTAAAAAAATAAAAAAAAACAACATACGGCTAATTAGCATGTAATATCTTGTACCACCATAGTCAGTGGCACATGAAAGGACCACATAATTTTTTTCATCTTTGACAATTCTAAAAATTCATCAGGTGTGAAACTGCTAGAGCTGTTAGTGACATGGGTAAAACTGTTAGGTAAAGCTTTGTCATTCTCACCATTTAATACTTTCTACCAAACTATCTCCAGGAAAATAAAATGTGATAAAATTTAAGAGTGGTATGAAAACCTGATATCCAGAAAAAAGACTTTTGTTGCAACCAGAAAAGTTATCTCAGTTTAACAGTGGAATGTTTCTGTTTGTCATAATTATGTTCCACTGTCATTACTCCATATTTGTTAATTCCTTTGTATAACATGTATGCTTAATTTGAAAAGCACATTTATTTAAATTTATACTGTATTAAAGTGGTTCAGTAACAATGTTTGGTTTGGTTTCAATGTCTGAAGAACCAATATTGTTGACTACTGTGAAAACACTTACATATAACTAAATTTTCAGATTTTAATTCTACTTGAAGTTTGGTTTTTGACTGCCACTTTGTTTTGGTTCACTCTTACATGTTTTTGAATAAATAAAGTTACTTTATATTAAAAGCAATGTGTTAAACAGTTCTATTAACAGTTAAATATAAATAGAAATATAATATTCCACAGAGAAACATAAAATAATCCTTATGAGTAGACTGTAAAAAAGGAAAACACTCGTTTACAGCTAGACTTTTTTAGATACTTTTATCTGACATAATTGCTGAGTCATAACTACAGTAGCTGAATTCCCAGAACATCTCAGCCAGAGATATAACTGCAAAGATGTTCACAAATCACAAGCTGCAGAGTAGTTTTCTCTCTGTTGTCTTCTTTTTCTGACCGTGACTTCCTTCATTAAGCTCTGTGGCTTATATATTTTTCATCTAGGCTCCACATATGCAATTGAGCTGAGTTAACAGAGTTTCACATTTGCTAATTAGTACTGGCCTAAGCTAGCTATCTTATTACAGAATTTCTGGTTGTTTTCATGGCTCTTTAGCTTCCTGACCTAGGAATAGTAATGATCTTGTAATCAAAGAGCAGAACAATTGTAACCTCTGGCTCAAAGGTCTGCCTTGGATGTTCCATCCTATGTATACTCACTGTGTTCCCCAGCAGCATGTAGTTACACCTTCAGTTACAAACTTCATATACTTTTATACATTTCATAGTAAAAGGTCAAAAGTTTACAGATTCTTTCATCCTCTGGATATCATACATTGCAGGTATACATTACATAAAAATAAGTCACACATTTGTGTATATTTTCGTGCCACTGAAGAATACACATATTGTGGATTAAATCACATATTTTTATTTAACCTGCTGTAAGTCTTACAAGACTTAAGTGTGGTTCACATAATATTTATTACATTCTGACTTGAAGAAGTGCAGTATACTTTTTCTCAGACATTACATAGTCTGCTCCCACCTAGACCTCAAACAGGTTTGCCTGAAACACTCAGACAGCAGTGTTTGTGATAAAAGCGCACTCTTTTGTTATACTACCCATTTTATTTGTCTAAAAATGTTGTTATAGTTTACACCCTTGATATTAAGTATAGGTCCTGCTTCGATAATCTTAACCCTGACAGGCTCTGACTGAGTCTTACTATCACTGACTCTATAGCCCAGATGAAACACCTCTGCTGTCCTCCTGCACTCAGTGGCCTTACCAGTTAACCCTGCTGTTTGTAGTCTGCCCAACAGATCCATAATATGGTGAACATGGTGATTTTGTTCTTGCCAGTCCCCACCTCCTGCTAGGATGTGATTTGCCAATATCAGAAAAGTTGCTGGGATATACTTCATCCCAGCAAGCATTTTGGTGAACTCATATAAACCAACAGGATTAAAACAGCTGACCTGTATCTAGCTGCAGCTCTCAATAGTGCCTGTTAGTAACCCTTATCAGGTCAGTTGCAGTAGGTACATGCTTAGCCCCAGTGGAAAACTCTGAGGCTTCCATTGTCCTGGGCATGCAGTAAACATGTGACTCTGTGTGATGATTCAGTTTTCCATCATCTAAACAGATCCTTGTGCTGCCATCTTTCATTTGCACTAGCACCATCAATGAGTTGCAGGGACTGTTAAACTTCTTGAGTACCCCCAGATCTAACATTTTCTGCAACACATCTCTCAAAGATTACTTAACCCACTCAGGCACCATATAACAAGCCTGTTTGACTAGCCACTTGGGTTCTGTGTTCACATGATGCTCTAGCATGTGAACACACCTTTGCTTTCTAGTAAACATGCCATCCAATACCTGTAGTACTGCATTGTCTTCCTGAACCAAGGTAGAAGAGAGCTGCTTTGAGGGGTCTTCCTGGTCCACTGAACTTTCAGATTAAGCCTCGCTGAAAAGGTCTCTGCCAAGTTCCCTCTTTGATTTTCCCTCTTATAATCTATTGTAGATACTGTGTACAAGTGATACTGTATTATGGCAGGGCTTCATCATGTTAACATGGTAGAATTTGTGCTTTTACCTCATGCCCAGCAGCACAAGCATGTAGTTATCATCACTTAACATTCTCATAATAGTGAAAGGACCCCACTATGCTGTCATCAGTTCCTTTGTCAAGTAAGACAAAGTGCCAACATATTTCAATTATCAGAATATTTCTGATTCCTGGTTTTCAAGGCATACCAGATTTTTTAATGTTGTTGACCTTGTGTTAGATGCTATTGTCCAATCCTCATAACTTCTCTAAGCCTGGTCATGAGATTTATGACATATTCCTCAACACATATCTTGTTGAAATTACAGCCATCCTCTCACTCATCAGATGAAAGCCAGGGTCCCACTAGCCCTTTTACAATGCAGCAACTCAAAGTATAACAGTATTGTCGATTGCTGGATTACTTGCAGTTATGTATTCCAAAGATGTGCAGTAGGTGGACTGGACACTCTAAAATGGCTAAGCATGCAAGTATGGTATGGAAGAAGAAGCAGCAGGGTTAACCATTCGGTGGTGTAAACTTTGGCTCTAGATGATTGTCACTGTTGTAGTGATACCCCAACCCCAAATATGGGAAAAGGTGGTGTGGATGTATGTATGTATGTATATATTGAAAATCTTTGAAACTGACGGCTTGTCCCTCCAAAGTCTCAGCCTGGATGGTTACTGTTGTGGCTGTTGGCCAGCTAGGTTATAATAATATAAAATAAACAAAATCCTCTTTAATCCTCCTTCCTGTGTGTATTGTGCAGTATTGCTGCATAGTAACTGACAAAAACAGGTTTACTAGGACTCTAACAACAAAAGAATATCTTGCTAGTTGCTCCCAGTCCCCTCACAAATAATCAGTTATCCCAGTAGTGACATCATCATGTCACTGATGTCAGTGATGCCACAGGCTGATGACATAATTGCAAAATATGAGAAACTGTAATTTAAGGGGGCTACTCAGAACTTCATGGCATTCTATTATTTTATCTTTACATTTAGTATTTTCTGGCAAATACTGGACAATTGAGAGGCATGGTGTCTAGAACATTGTTTTTGGTATTGTACCATTCCACATTTATATTATGAATCAATGTTGTTGTTTGTCTTTCGGCTTTTCCCGGTTAGGGGTCAGCACAGCGGAACTCCAGTCCACTAATGATTGGCAGTAGATTTTCACGAACGCCGAAGTGCCAGCTCGATGTCTAACCTTCAACGAAGGCATGCCCATTTTCGCATGTCTTTTGAACGCCCATCCAACCGCGGATATATTATGAATCAATATACTGGGTAATAATTTGCTGCAATGTACAAACTATTTAGGTGCTTCCTAATGACTCTGTATTCAAACAATGAGGCAAAGGCATGTACAGGAGCTAGATAGATGACTAATCTAGTAGACAAGTGTTACACAAAATTGAAATCACAATATAAGAGATGAGACAAGACAAGAAATAACACTTACAATACATTTCTGAATTTCTGAAATATCTTTGTTTTACTATAAATGTTATTTCCAGTTATACAACTCATGTTCAATTTTCAAGTGATTTTGAAAAAAAAAAGTGAAGATTGTTGTGTGTTGTTTTCATAGCTTTGTTGTCTATTCAGTTTTTTCTCTTTAACCACACACAGAACTTGATTTTATGGGAAATAAAGGGTGATGATTTACAAATATCTACAAAGCATCTTTGGTACGCAAAAAAGCTTAATTCATTTGAAGAGCAGC